>NW_027656274.1:0-116582 GCF_964235325.1 Thermobia domestica | reverse complement strand
GTAGTACTTGTATGAGTTGATCTCAATTTTTCGGCCTCCTGGAGCATGGCGCCCGCCGCCGCCGCCAGAAGTTTGCGCCCCGGGCGTTCGGCGCTCATTTTGGGGTCATGTGGTATGACGTATGATGTTACGCCACGCCTTTTTGGGTCACGTGGTGTTAGGCCACGCCTTTATGGGATAGTTTTACCGAGGGGGGAGAGTTGATTTTGTTCCCTTTTACGGCATAACATTTTGGATATTGTTACATTTTTGATGGAATACAGGTGTGTGTGTGTGTAGTTTACCTTGCGGTATCTAATTTCAACTTTTGCGCTTCCGGCGCCCCTAGGCCACACCTCGTCCCCTCTGGCTTGCACAGTTTTGCGCTCAGCCTTTATGGGGTAGTCCCACCTATGGGTTTATTTCGTTCCCTTTTATGGCATAAATTTGAGACTGTTACCTTATGATGGAGTACAGGTGTATGTATAGCTTATTTTGTGGTACCTGATTTTAACTTTCGCGCCCCTGAAATTTTGCGTCCTATCCCCTCTGGCCTAGGGTTTTACGCTTTGCCTTTATGGAGTAGTTTTACTGAGGGTCTATTACGTTCCATTTTATGGGTATAAAATTTTACGAAAGTAGTATTGGCCTTACCTGAGGACACTTTTGGCCCCTGGGTCCCTGCGTCAGGACCCAAGGTCCCTGGCTTGGGGTCAATGACCTAGGGGTACATAGGACCACCCCTCTAGATTTTGGTAGGGGTACCTTGGCCCACCCCCCAAATTTTGGCAGGGGTACCTAGAACCACCCCCTTAAATTTTGGAAATTGCCAAATCTAAAAATTTGGTATGGTAGCCTAGGACCATAGTATGTACCTCTATCAGTATTGGGGGTCTATGTCGTTCCCTTTCATGGGTAAAAAATTGCCAAAAATTTAAATTTCGGAGGTTTTTGACCTAATTTATCCTTTTTGATGAGGTGTTATTACCTTATATAGTTATATGGGTGTATACACGGGTCCATTCCCTTTCATAGGATATGGGTATATTTGTGCACCCCTTTTAAAAATTTGGGAGGGGTACCTTGGCCCACCCCTTAAATTTTGGAAATTGCTTAATTTAAACATTTGGTATTATAGTACTGGACCCTAATATGTACCATGATAAATTTGGGTGATCCACCTTGTTCCCTTTTAGGGGTACAAAATTGCCAAAATATAAACGTAAGCAATACGTTGTACCACGTGTTTGGTCTTTTGGTTCAATTTATCCTCTTGGATGAGGTCCTACTACCTTATATGGTTATGTATAGGGGCCTATTCCCTATCATAAGATATAGGTACATTTGTGCACCCCTTTAAAATTTTGGGAGGGGTACCTTGGCCCACCCCTTAAATTTTAGAAATTGCCCATTTTACACATTTGGTGTAATAGTATAGGACCCTAATATATATTACTATAAATTTGGGTGGTCCACCTCGTTCCCTTTCATGGGTACAAAATTGCCAAATTTTAGTACAACCACGTGGTATTAGTATTTAAGTGGTAATTATTTTATCACATAATCTATTGGCATCTTGCCGGGGTTTAAAGTCAGGTTTCAGTTTATACGAAATTAAGGTCCAGAAAGAACACACTCATGTCTAGCCAAATAAATATAAGGAGTTTGAAGCTAGCTCTGGGTATTAAAGAAAAAAAAATTAAGGAAGACGAAATGTTAGCAATAGTAAAAAGAACGAGACAGGAGAACATAGAGAACACCGCTAGAAACGAAATCGAGTCAGAATCAGGACAGTTCGAAAAGTAGATCTTCTTATATTAAGATATTTGAGGAAGTTAAGATCCAATTGCAACACTTTTCGGGATTGACGACTGAGAACCTTTCAAGTTTATAGTTTGCTGAAAGATTATGCTATGAGAAGAAAAATTTCTTTGAACGATACTTTGAAGAAAGTAGTCCTGCATCTCTTTAACGGTTGTGGTAAGTTTTCGCAGAATTTCATATTTTTTAGTATGAAATACAGTTTGAAATGGGGATTGCACAGAGAGTTTAACAGCCGACTGAGTCAATGGCTAGGTTTGTACGCAGTATGTCAGTTTTATATAACAAGACTTAGGATTCCACCGATGAAGCACGATCAAGTGAACCGTATTACCATTTAAATCACATTCCACATTTACAATTTAGTTACATAAAAAGAATTGTAATACTCTGAAGGAACTAGAAACGTACGCTGTAAAGATACACTCAATTGCTTTAGAGTAAGTAAATTATACTAAATAACATAAAATAAAACTGCTGGGGGCGGAATAGCTACGGTTAGTATAGATTCCCTTGAAGTGGGAAAAGTGCCAGGAATTAAAGCAGAAGCACTACATTCTCATTTAGAAGAGAAACGTGGGAAAACAGACGAAAAAAACAACCTTTACGATGCCACTATTACAACATTGTCGTATGTTTGGAGTCAGTGTCAAAAACTTCGAAAAGACACGGAAAGAAAGAATTAAGAAAGTAACTGCAGTGATCATTAGTAAAATAAGAAAGCTCCTTACGCTTAGTTTATATATATATATATATATATATATATATATATATATATATATATATGACAGAGGAAGTGAGATTTCATTTATAAGTAGGCAAACAGTGAGTGAGTTGGCGAAGAAAGGAGACAGAAACACATAAGGAAGTAATTCTTTTGACGACAGGATGCACTCATCAGAAAGCAGATAGTATGCCCTCGCTTTTGTTTACGACATAGGGTTTTATCTCATCCATTCTCCATTCTTGAATTCACTTTCACTGAGACCGTGTTAGAAGCACATTTCTTACAAAACCTTCAAATTCAACTGCTATTGGGGATACGAGAGAACATTCGAGAATGGAAAGAATGTGACATGGTTTACAGTTTCGGAAAAGAAAATGAGAGCAAGTGTGTTTCGAACTAAGAATAATTTTAGAGATAACAGGAAGAGTGGATTTAAAAAAAAAAAAAAAAAAAAAAAAAAAAAAAAAAAAAAACATTGTACAACTCTTAAGTATTGGAAGAATAAGTGTCTACATGAAACGAAGGTGGATGAGAAAGCCTTGTTAGCCAGTGCACCGATTGGAAGGAATATGGAGAACAAAAACCTACTGTAGGATCAGAAGACGGAAGATCTGGTGGACGGTACTTATTGTTGTTATCCATATAGGTACTGATTTAGTTTCTTCCTTATTCGTTCTTAATTTATTTCCACTCATATCTTAAGCTCAGAACAAACCAAAGCTAGAAATTAGCATCCATAGACATGTCCTATATTTAAATATCCAGAATCCGACAAAATCAGACAGGCTATCCACTAAGTATTGACCGAATGCATACGCTGATGTACAACTTTATCGAAAATTTTTGTACATTCTAAAAATTTCAGGAGTAAACATTAAAATACAGAAACTCAAATACGAGGAACCGTATTCCAAAATCCTTTGATTTGTATGGTAAGCTACTCTCAATTAATACAGAACAGGAAACTGTGATAAATTTGAAACTAGTGGCAACAAAAACGAAAAATGGCTGGAATTATTTGTGGGTGGAGAATAAATTTCCCACTGATTCAATTGCATTTTGTGAATGACTCACCAAATATTTCACTGTACAAGCGAAAGCAAAAGATAATGCTGACAAATACAGGATATACGGTAAGTCTGTTACACATAATTAGCAAAAAAACAAGTGTAAGTTTCTAAATTTGAAGTGCCAATAATAAATTAAAAAAAAAATTCTTTTAAAGATTTTTATTTCAAATGATTTTCTTTGGAACCAGAAATTTTTTTACTCTTAGCAGAATTCCCTGACTATCCCCGGTCTTACTAAATTTCCTGACTTTTACCGGTTTGTCGCCACCCTGGTTTACTGATCTTCACGGAGCAGATTCTTACGTCTGATTATAAGAATTACTACTCTACCAAGTTGTCTAAAAAATATTGAGCCTTTGGAGGTAAAAACTGAGAATATATTTTTGTGACTTCAAAATAACATTATGAAACCACATAGGCCCGATTCTGTTTAATGACTTTCGCAATTTTTCCAGAAATACCAAAGCCCCGTCACTGTAGAACTTCTGTGATACACATCTACTAGCTTCAATTGTTAGCAGACATTAGCCCTGGCACGCTGTACCTCCTATACCCTGAAATCTGGGACATTAACGCCATCTCGGGCTCAAACGGCTCATTAGTTTTTACACTACCTGGTATATAAGGAAAAAAAATGTGATACGATGTAGAAAAGAATTACATACTACTTAACGATGGAACAGATTTTGAACTCTGTATTGTTGGAAGATCTAGTGGCATTCCTCTTCTAGTATCAGGATTTTGATCTTGCTCTGTACGCACTTTCGATGGAAGGTCTCGTTCACTCATTCTTCGGGGTGCTGAAAAATACTATCTATATTAGTGAATTATTATATACAAGTAATAATAATAATAATAATAATAATAATAATAATAATAATAATAATAATAATAATAATAATAATAATAATAATAATAATAATAATGTACATGGTAAAACTATATGAAGAAAGTGAACATAAAGACTTTCCCAACATTTAAACTAAGAACAACATATTTGGATATGTTCCTTTTCAGTATTAAATAAACAAACCTTCATGCTAAAATTATTATGTACTATATTACCAACGAATCTACGAGACTCAAAATATATAAAAACGTTAAACTGTTTGCAAGAATACAATATCTTTGAACAACAGGTTACTTGTTACTTCCATAATTATTTAAACTGTGATTAGGAATTTGCTGATTGAGTGCCCAATATGTCTTAAGATAGGCAAAGATGAAAAATATTAGTTTCTGGGTTTCCCTTATACTTCGAAAAAGAAGACTACATATTCTATAGTGTATGATAGAATACACAAACATACAAATGTAAGAACACTATGCCCATGCAAAGAATAATTCAATATACTACACAGAAAGTTAAGGAAAAAGTAAACAAAACAAAGATAACATGCAAATATTGCATACTACTTTCTTACTGTGACCACTACATAAAAAAGAAAAAAAAAACTGAGGAGGAAAGTTAAAAAAAAAAAAGGAAAGAGAAAAGGGCACAGCAGTGAGAAGCATCACTAGCATGTATTTGAAACATACATCAATTTCAATGTTGTTCAAATCATATCATAGAAAAAAAAAAAAAAAAAAAAGGTGGAGAGTAAGATACATAAATGAAATTTCCCAACACATTCTAACAATAATTTACTCAAGGTGGGAATCCGGCGTACCATATTTGAATGTTCTTGCTGTATTGATGTATTGTAGAAACAAATATGGACGGAAGTACTACGTTCAGTTTCATTGAATTTACACACCTTGAATAATACGCTTTAGCAAAAAGCATATTATATTATATTATATTATATTATATTACATTATATTTATATATATATAATGCACGGAAGCGATATTGAATAGCTTCCGTACCGACGTCCTCAAATACTCGAACTTGAGGAAAATAATGAATTTCGAACAAAATATGTAACTTAGTATAAAGCATAATATGTTGGTAGAAATCATATAAGGAATACGAACTCCTTCCATAAATTATAGTATCGACCACCAGGACAAAAAACACAAATTGCGTTAAAAAGATACAAACTGCCGTAAAGAAATAATCATATTTAAGGAAATTAGCTGTACACGTATCAGCAAAATTATGCTTGCACACAAGCAAGTGCAAAATCTACATCACTAACCGTATTTTACAATTGATCGCTACAACACATTTAGGAAAGTGAGTAAGTAGTCGGGAACACTGGAATGGGTTGCATACATTGTGTTTAAAGAATATACCAGCCTTAAAGAAACTGATCAGGAAAAGTAATATAGAACGCACTATAACACTACTGCAAATTTGAAAGTTATGCGTAATTCTTACAAAATTCGTTGCGCAGCCTTATGACCCTCAGACCGAATATCTACATTAAGATCGGATTTTTACTTGAGAGTCAATCCATTCTAAGTGATCAAGCATGTGCCGCTCAACCATCAGCAATAAATATATATATATATATATTTTTTTTTTTCATGAATGTTTATCCTATATCGGAGTACTTCAGAACCACAATTAATTATTTTTTTCAACATCCCACAGCGACACAGCGGCTGCCAACATTTTTCGATTTTAAGGGTTTACGTTGTTTTGGATATCTCAGCATGTATTTGTCCTACCAAATTGAAAATTGCTGGACGTATACAACTCGTGCAGAGCTAAAACTTTGATTTCTTAACATTTTTGCATAAAACCATTTGAAGGGGGATGAAATCAGGGCCTACAGTAGCAACATTTTTGGACACTGAAGATATGTTTCGGAAGAGGAAACAGCTGACGTAGAGGTCTCAATTTGTGTGAGCATTAGTCCGGGATCATAAGTTAATATACAAAAAATTACATACCTGTAGCTCCTCGCAAAGGCCTGAAAAGAAAAATCGTAAAGTTGGGGAATTACGCCAATTTGGCATGTTTCACTGTCTAATATCTTCAATGGGCCCGTATAAAAAAATCTGAAATTTTGGGACTAGTTAGTCGTTTAGTATACCATAACACACAATAAAGCGCGTTTTGTGTTTTTGAGCAGAAGGGGGTCAAAGTATTAAGTAATGGCGACATACTCTAGGATGTGTTTTGTTCACAAATTCGACTGAAAATTCGTTGTTGTGAAGTAAAATAAAGTAGGATGAATGGTTAGTCCAGTCAAGTTTCGCAAGCTTGTTTCTTTCCCTTAGTTGTAACATTGTCTTATCACACCCACAGCAGCACTGGTGAAGAATGCCGCTATCCGCAGAAAGGGAGAAAAGCCAAAATGTACACTTGGCCAAAAGTTTGTAAGTACTCCTTTCTCTTGCTGCTTGCTATATCAATGATATTCAATTCTGTTTATTCTTGTTTTAACTATCAACTCATGTAGGAGACGGTTGTCCTTTCGTTTGATATTCATTCTGCAGTCAGTGTTTACAGCGAGTAAGTGTTTACTGACTTGAGAATGTAGATCAAACGAGAGGACAACAGTCTCCTGCATGAGTTGACAGTTAAAACTAGAATAAACATGATTGGATATTATTGATATAGGAAGCAGCTAGAGCAATGAACGCACTTTTTGTCCAGTGTGCATTTGTCTCGCCTTCTGCCGATAGCGGCATTCTTTATCAGTGCTGCTGTAGGTGTGATAAAGTGTTACAACTAGAGGAAAGAAACGAGACAGAGCCTTGACTGGACTAATCATTCATCCTACTTTCTTTTATTTCACAACAACGAATTTCCAGTTCAAATTCTGAATAAAACACCTCCTAGAGTATGACGTCAATACTTAATACTTTGACCCCCTTCTGCTCAAAAGCACAAAACGCAATTTGTTGTGTGCTATGTTATACTAAAGGTCTAACTAATCCCAAAATTTTAATTTTTTATTCTTTTTATCCAGGTCCACTGGAGATATTGGATAGTGAAATATGCCAAATTGACATAATTCCCAAACTTTACGATTTTTCTTTTTCAGGCGTTTGGGAGCAGCTACAAGTCTGTAAATTTTTGTGTATTAGCTTATGATCCCGGACTACATCCACACACAAATTCAGACCTTCAGTTGTTCCCTCTTCCCAGACATGTCTTCAGTTTCCAAAAATATTGCTACTGTAGGCCCTGATTTCACCTCTTCAAGTGGTTTTACGCAAAAATGTTAAGAGACCAAAGTGTTAGCTTTGCACGAGTTGTAGACGCCCAGCGTTTTTCAATTTGGTAGGACAAATACATGCTGAGATATTCAAAACAACGTAAACGCCTAAAATCGAAAAAAATGCAAAATGGTGGCAACAGCTGCGTCGCCATAGGACGTTGTTATATATATATAAAGTAAATAATTAATTGTGGTTTTGAAGTATCCTGATATAGGATAAACATTCATGAGAAAATGAGACATTTTTGAAAAGGTCGAGCGGCAATTTTTCTTTTTTCTCGATGATCACTTAGCATGGATTGACTCTTGAGAGAAAAAAGTCCTACTAACGTGCTTCTAATATGGTGGTTCACATTAATATATACGAAGTTCTAGAATTACCTTTGCTTTACAAAAATATGTAGAAAATACAAAATATTAAGGTGAATCACCGCAACGCATACAGTGTCTAATTTTTTTTTATTAATTTTGTTGGTTTCTAATAACTTAATTTTTTTTGTAATTATTATTACTATTAATATTAAATTATTTTCGCACTTTCTGATTAGGCAACTTCTACCTCTATGAGAAGTTATTTCCCATTCTTTGTTCAATAGAATCTTTTCTTATATACTTGGACTACAATCAATTAAGGAAGTTTACAGTGTACGTTTCGAGAAGTCGCTATTCCTTTTTTATTAAAAAATTAATTACAGTGCAATAACATAGTTTTTATTAACTTCCAAACACTTGCTTATAGCTTCACTCGATATAAAATATCACCCTCATAAAAAACCGCACCCCGTGCACAAAGCGAATTATTTGTTTCACGTCACTCCTGTTAGTTTAACAAATTTAAAACAGCAGCATGTTCTAACTTGAAATAAGGAACTAACTGAGCTCTTGATCAGGAGTGTGAAGAGGATAGCACATGTATTTCCAACTGAACGTATCAGAAACAACTGCTGGTTTTAACGACGTACGAAGTATCACTGACATCTTGAAATAAAAGATACTCTTTTTACCACGTAAGGAAGACCACAAGATAAAAGCAAGTTGAAATTGCTTTCAATTGTTTCCAAGCTTTAACGAATCTGGGAGCAGGTTGGGTTATTCATAAGAACAAGAAAACACATTGATATCCAAAAGCTGTTAGCATCATCTTGAGTTGAGTTGATTTTTAGTTTAACGTCCCTTTCAGCAGCGAGGCTATATGAGATGTGGACCTACTGATTAACGTGGAATCCGAATCACATGAGCTCCCACGAGAATCGAACCCGGATCTCCCATTGGCATAATCTTGTCGGCAAACAATCAACGTTAAACTTATTTCTGGCCATGCAACATTCTCACTCCATGGAAGCACGCTTTGTTCCTCAGATACAATGGAGCATCATTAGAGCTGGATCCACTATTATAACGCTGAAGAAAAATTACTTGGCCTGTAACTCAAGAGATAATGTTGACTTAAGAATTCTAAGTCATGGAATGTCAAACCTGACGTTGACACTAGTTTTACTTCACTAGTTTTAACATTGACAACCATTCAGAATGTTCGTCAGCTACCACAGTAATTTTTGTCAGAAAATACCTCACTTTATCATTGAATTATTTCTTCGGACAACATGTACAGACCCATATTGCTCTGAGTTGTTGATGGATTTCTATACCGATCGTCTCAAAAGTAGCGGACAGAAGGTTTCGTACTCTCCTACTTTGTCTTTAAAACTTGCCTTTCTTACCTGGTTCAAGAGATGGTATGGAGCAAACTCTACGTAGGTACGTTCGTTCCTGAGTACTCTGCACGTGCAGAGTCGATATTCACTACACATGTCGGTAGTGGGACAGATAAATATGTTTGACCTCTAGCTATAATAACTTCCACGCGTACATTATTTCAAAACAGAGTAGTGAAACACTTCTTTTCGAAACCACTTTCTTCTACGCACACAACCTATAAAAGGTTTAATGTTTTATATTCATCACTTTTCCAGAGTGAGTGAGTGAGTGAGGGAGAGAGAGAGAAAGAGCGAGAGAGAGAGAGACAAAGAGAGAGAGAGAGAGAGTGTGTGTGTGAGTGTGTGTTTTTTTTTCTCACCTAAAAAAAATATCAAAAAATAAGAAATTAGAAACCGATATCTTAACTGGACAACAAGTACCAGCTCTAGTCCATAGTGTCTTTTGCATTTGAAAAGCAAGTACAAACGCAGGGCAGTAATAAGGCAACTAAACCAAATTAGGGAAGATGCGCAGTTTGTTGAAGAGAAAAGTATGTACTTGTATGAAATTAAGTAAATACACGCTCGTGCGAGAAGTCAAGTGACACCACATAGAAAAGTGACAAACGGGAAACTCTGCTGAACTATGGAAATAGATGTGTGAGAGAGAGACATACGTACCACACTGAAGGTCAAATGACAAAGAGAAAAAGCAAATGGCGACTCTAAGGCATATACTTTGTGTGGGTATACTCGTCGATTACACATCGGTCCCAAATCACCCCGAACAGCTATATATGCTGTTATCATACTGTGGATTAGGCTATTTAGCAGCTCCAGTGCTAATGCACAAGCACTTGTCAAAGGTGATTCAGTCTTCGGTGGTAGATTCTGGGTTGCAATCGGACACCCACGGGCGTTCCAGACACATTTAATTGAGATCCAAGGAGCTTCGTAGCTACTCCAAACGCGTGATATCTTCTTTTTTTACCCGTATTATTCTTAATGCCCCTTAATCACGTATCATTTCAGTCGGCTGTATCAATTTTCCTCTACATTCAAATTTCCGGTAAATTAAGCACAATATTTTTGACATCTTTTCATAATGTCCACCTTTCTGCATTATACAATGAAATACTCCATATCTGTGTCATTTTTGTAACACCATTCAATGACTCTCATGACACGTTTATAATCATTATCATCACGACCATCTTAAATATATTTTACATTTCTGACATTGCTTTCTGCTTCTCGTTTACATTTTGTATCTTCGGTAGTAATACTACTTCGGTATTAAAAGTAGTCCACTATTCTATTTTATTTGCTCAGACTTCGATAATTGACACAGCTTTAATCATCTCAGCGACTGTAACTCCTTCATTCTCATACTTATCTTAAATTATTGTCACACCTCTTTTATATCTTTTCTGACGGCACGTTATTTTTCGGTTTCTATTCCGCAACACTATTATCTGAAAAACAAATATGCCAGTTCATTTAGTTCCTATCAAACAAAATCAGCACCCTAATCAAACTTTTTTTCGCTACTTATCTACATAGCAATTTCACTGAAAGGTAAAATTTGTGGAATATCTATTCCAACTTCACTATCCTACATCACATCTTGAATTCCAACTTAAAAATTTTGTTGGAAAAGGCTTGATTGATATGAAATATTTTGATTATTGTGAAGAGGGCGACTGCTTTTTTTTTTTTTTTTTTTTTTTTGTTCATATGTAAGTCATTTGAGTCTGATCTTTAAATTTATCCTAAGCACCTTTAAATTAGCTACTTCACACCGTTAAAAGCCTTATCTACATCAACAAATACTATATACACTTTTACACCTTCGTATGAAAAGCTCTTATCTACTGGAAGCTAACTGCCTCTTTGTGGTATCTCCTTGAACCCAAAACTATTCACCTTCCTTACTTTTCATACAATCTTTCTCGTATTCAAAGCAGAATTCTTGCTCCGTGCGATGTTAAACTAAGATACCGGTGGAAAAGCATGTTAGATCGCTCAGGATGCCGGTGGAAAAGCATGTTAGATCGCTCAGCATATAGGACATAGCCAGATTTGAACAAAAGTCGTACCACGATGGGAGCAGAGGGTTCCCATACCCAACGTGCCCTCTTCAATGCCACCACGACATACCGAAGTGCTCCTCGAGAGGACTATTAGGGCCGCCCTAATTGGCAAGTTAGTGCGATCAGAGCCATGATGGATTCTCGAAGACGAAACAGTGAGCGCACAAACACTAAGCAATCGATTGTTTTCAAGAGTGATCTATTACCCTGCGTTGCATTTTAACGACTACTACTGACACCTGTCCATCGTCAACAACGTTCGGAGAGATTGGAATGGCAAAACGAACGAAGGGTGATGGTATCCAGCGATGAGAATAGTTTCTATCTTAGACACAATGGCGGTCCTACGCCCGTATGTAAACTTGCAGTTAAGAGTTAAAATTCTGCGTGTTCTAATTTGATACATACTTGTACAGTAGGAATCACACTTGACGCAGGTATTTGATAAGTGATGGGAAATAATCTATATATATATATATATATATATATATATATATATATATATATATATATATATCCCACTCACCTCTCGTTTTTACTGTATTAGTACTTCGTGCATTCGTGATGATGTCAATCGTATCCTCCGACCTAATGTGGACACTTTTTGGGACCCCATTTTCTAGTCTCACATTGTGCGTCCTTATATCGTAAGGCGAATCAGGCGTTATCTACCCGGTATACGCCTTCCACTATTAGCTGCTAAATCTCCTGACCCAAGCTTTATTAAGCACATGCGAAGCATGGTAGGACGCACCTGAAAAGACGCCGGCTTCCAGACTACCTCCCACATAGAGATCGCCTACAGTATCTGACCAGCTAGCTATACGTCCAAACAGTGGAATGGGTGCTTAAGGTAGTTACACGTTCTACTAAGACCAGCACTGCATGTTTTCAGCATATTCAGGATGTGTCAAGTTGAGACCAGTATCACTTACCTCTTCTTCTGTATTAATTTTGAGGCGTGAACACTTACTGTGAGTTCTTAAATAAATTTGCACTAGTGTAATTCTATATATTTCATTTATTTATTTTCTTTTATTTTATTTGCTAATGAAATCTTAACACACTGTAAGAAGTCTTATGACGACTCTCTCGTCGTTTGTAATTCAGCTATAGGGTCGTGAACTTGCCTATTTGTATCACAATTCTTTGCCTTTTTTACGCTCAAAGTACACAGTTTATTCTTCCTGGCATAGGCCTACAAATTACACTGTTCAACAAATTTTGATCGAAAGTATGTAAATTCTTTGAAATTGCGATATTTGCATTCATTTAAGCATAATATGAAAGGAAATGATAATAGAAGAATTTTCTTAGCTCAGGTTGTGAAAAAAACGCCCTTGTACAACAGTAGCTGTATATATACAAATGTATTAATATTTATAGAACATTTAAGGAAAATCCTTGTAAAAACCTACATTTCACTTTTTTTAAATCTATTTCACTGTGATGTGATAAGCTGGGGAGTTAAGAAGTACCCTAACCTATAGCTTTCTATACCCTTGTACTTCCTTTTTCAAAATTGCGCAAATATCAGTGTCACAGCGATACAGAAAATAAAGTAACCGTGGTCAAGTTAAACATTAACAATTCCGTAATGAAAATCAGTATTAACATCAAAACATGAAAAATATGTACAAATATCTTTTTGTGCAAGAACTACACTGCAATGTAGACAAAAGTTTCAAGTGATCCCTTGTACAGGATTATGTTTATTTTATTTTGATGTTTATGTCTTCGCTTGGCTTGCCTTTTTAGGTTACATCTGGAGCATCCCTTGCAACAGTCCAACAGTAGTCGGCCAATATGTTAGAACTCCCCTTTCCCTCATATCTCTTCTCCATGGCTGCAATATCTTGATGGAAACGCTCATCATGTTCCTCACTTACTACTCCACAATCTTCGGGAAAGAAGTCTAGATGTGAATGAAGAAAGTGGAGTTTCAGAGACATATTGCAACCAAGATTTTCGTAGCACAATAACAACTTTGCTACCAGTTGTTTGTAATTTGTTGCTCGGTGTCTTCCCAAGAACTGTGAACAAACACTCTTCAAGCTTTCCCACGCAGCTTTCTCCTCACCTTGGAGAATTTCGTCGAACTTGTGATTTTTGAATAGTTGCCTAATCTGTGGCCCTATGAAAACACCTTCTTTAACTTTGGCATCACTTAATCGAGGGAATTGTCCTCTTAGGTACTTATAGGCCTCATCCTCTTGGTTCATGCTCTTAACAAAACTTTTCATAAGACCTAATTTAATATGTAGAGGGGGAAGCAAAATTCAGTTACGAACTACCAGTGGCTCATGCTGCACATTTTTCACTCCGGCTGACGAGTTTCTCTGATACTCCAGTCACTTTTGCGGTAATGAGATCGACGATCTCTACTGTCCCATTCACATATAAAGCAACAATACTTTGTATACCCTAACTGCATACCTAGCAACAGTGCTATTACTTTAAGGTCACCACAAATGAGCCACTGAAAATCGTAATATTTAATGGCTTGAAGTAAACGTTTCAAGTTTTCATAAGATTCCTTCATATGAACTGAGTAACCTACAGGAATTGAAGGAAGTTCATTTCCAATATGTAAAAGCACTGCCTTTAAACTCACCTTGGACGAATCTATAAAGAGCCTCCACTCCATAGGTTCGTAATTAATTTTAAGTGCCCTCATGAGACCATTTACATCTGTACATGCCACAAGTGTGTCTTCCATAGTAAAAAATGAAGTGAACATCTTCTCTCTATTCCGATACACTGAAATATTTACTTTTTCCTGCAATAAATTCCATTGCTTTAAGCGTGACGCTAAAATTTCGGCTTTAATTTTCGAGAGGTCCAAGTCTCTGATTAGATCACTTAGTTCATCTTGAGTAAGTCTATGTGGTTCACATGGAGGTTCTTCTACAACAAACGTAGGGTCCTTCGAAGTACTTGATTCAGGAGCTTCAACTTCTTGATCATCATCAGAAAAAAGATCGTATTCTTTAGGTGGGTCAGGAACAGGTTGTCCTTCTCCATGTGGAACAGGGCGCATTGCAGAAGGAATGTTAGGATAGATCAAGACCCGCTTCTTCTTCGTGGAAATTCCCTTCTTGACGGAAGGAACCATACAAAAGTAACAGTCTCTGATGTGGTCGCTTGGCTCCCTCCAAATCATGGGCACTGCAAAAGGCATTGAGCGCCCCTTCCCATTAATCCAATTTCTTAGATTGCTGGCACAAGTGTTACACACAATGTGAGGTGCCCAAGATTTATCTTGGTCTCCAGTTTTACAACCAAAGTAATATTGATAGGCTTTTCTTATTAGTGGTGTTATAGTCTGCTTTTGTGAGGAAAATGTCACTTCCCCACACACGTAGCAGAAGCTATCCGCACTGTTTACACAATTTCGCGGCATTTTTGTTTATTGAAATCCTCATAATGTCACTTGAAATAGTTCCGGCAACTATTTAAAAATATACATTCGAAATACCAGTATTTTTACGTACTTGTAGTTGTATTTTTATGTCCTGCACTACACAAACGTCACACCCAAAACGCTGATAACTGCACTAAACCTGTCTTTTCTAACAATAGCAGAACACTACTGAGACAAGGAACACAATGAAACCAAGCGTTCATATAGTTTCTCCAGTGTTGCCGGATCAGTGTAACATTTTACCCCAAACGAAGCGAATATATTTATTTTTAAAGCGTTATTATTAGACATGACTGTAAAACGAAAAGTAGAGCTAATGTTCGAAAATAACTTTCAAATTCGTGATCAGCACCACAAAATCAATAATAATTAGCTGATTTTCTTCAATTTACATTTTCGTTGTTGAACAGTGTTATCAATGTAAGTTTCGCATCTAACTAGTTTCACTGTTAAAGATTCATTTTCATCCTTAGTTTCTACATTGTTGTAGTTCTCCCTTCCTACTTTCCATTTTTATTAAATTTAACTCTATATACATTGTTCAAATTTCACCTCCTTTAAAATTTTTCTTGTCACCTTTTTGTCTTTGTCGATTTCCCTTTTTTATTTGCACTTCAACTTTTTATATATTTTTTACATTCACCAGTACAACTTTGTTCCTATGCTTCCCTTCCAGTAATTTTCCGAACTATTTTCTATAAGCAATGTTGATTACTTTTGTTTACTCCCACAACAAGTTACTTCCTTTCAACTGAGATACGTATATTTTTATTTGAAATTTCCAACAAAACTATTTTTATTTTTCCTACTTTCCTTCCCGGCTATAATTTTCAGTGTGATCCACTTCAATCAGCATAAGATTGTGATCCGATAGCTTCTGCATTTTTTTAAATTACCATTGGCGTTTATCGTAATTTCCTACCACACTAGTGAGCCATTCACAGCAAATTCAGAAGCTTTGATATGCAAGTAATTAGGTAACTTAGCTTTAATCATGTCATATTGTATTTGTACATTGCAGTTATTTTAACTTTAATACTATCTTTAATCGTAGTTTTTCTTTACCTGTTTTGTATTATTCCACCATATCGTGGCATTCAGAAGACAAGTTTCATGTAATGTAATATACTACTAAGCAATAAATGTAACATTCACTTGTTCTTTCTATTTCCTTACTTCTTCGATGTAAGTATCTTACAAGAGACGTATGCAAACTGTGACAGCTATATATTTATGAAAATTGGTACCCTGACTAATTGTGGACTGCTCATCATCGTACGGAAAAATAATCACTCAGTGCGGAAATGCCTTATTTTCCCACAACTTATAATACATATACCAAGCAATGACTGGGTGACGCTGTGCCAAGTTATACCCCCTAAACGCCGGAAAAAGACAGATGAAAAATGTGTGCAGGTAATCTGATACCTACGGGAGGGGGACACGTGACCAAGAGCACGGCAGTAGTGTAACACAAGCAGTATTGACATCCCAACACAAACTTGTAGTTTTTCAAATAGAAATACCACTTTATAGCATTAAAACAATTGACATAAAACGTGAAAGAAAATACACAAAAGGTGGGTTATCAGTGTTGCCAAATAAGGGAGAAATGAGGCTGTAAAGTTTAGAAATTGTCGGGTTCGTATAGAGAAACGAATAAATAAATCAATGCACAACAAAAACAATAAGGCTGCAGAAGGAAGAAATATACAGTAGGGAGTAAACCACAGCATGCATCGCATCAAGTGACTAACGGGCTTGATACGTCATATCTGGTGTGCGGGTAGGGAGGGGTATGTGCGTATTTTGCCATACTATATATGGCTTTTCTGTTGTATTGTGTATTTTGTTAAATATTTTGGGCCTGAATATTACTGGTAATCTGAATGGAGTGTGTTTTGTCCTCATCGTTGTCTCACCTACTAACGTTTCCTATACTCTCGACTGACACCTATCACACGTGATTTATCTTTGCGAATCTATTCTGATGTACAGTCGCGAAAGAAATCAGCCGAGCAAGAGGGGAAAGTATTCCCAACCTTGTTCACATGAGTTAACTTCTCGGAGAGATTTGCTGCTTTCACGTGAGGTCTGTAAGCAAGCGATTTTCAAACGAATCTAGTGTCTGGTAAAAAGTAACCTTCTTTTAGATACTATGCTTTGTGCTTTCAGACAGAGAGGAAAAACAATTCTTGAGTATCTTTTTGAGAAAAACAAGGAAAATAATTTATGCACAGTAGTTTACAAGTGCCAGATTACTTATTATAATTAATCTTGATATCTAAATACTCATGATCTATTCACAAGTAATTAGGTCTTAACAGTGAAAAGTGATTTTGGAAACTCAAGACGTTATTGATCTAATACTATAAAATGTAAAGGGAATTTTAATATCACACGATTATGCCCCGAAAGCTAAAAGAAACGGACGATGAGTGAAGAAAATGAATTATGAAAGAAACTGAGGAATGAAGTGGAAGGAAAAGAGAACTCTTAGAAACCATCGGACACGATGCTGCTAAACAAAAACTTCTTGATATAGCCTGGAATCGAACCTATGACCTTGAAACCACAGGCGAGAGCTCTTATCATTGAACCACCATACCCCAATTATGACAGGGAAAGGAGCTCCCGAGTCTGATTTCAATTGGTTGGTTGATGGCTTGACTTGAAGTTTAGTCTCCTGTTCAGTGCCGAAGCTATTTAAGACATAGACCTACACCTTAACGTGGAATACGAATTACATAAGCTCCCACTAGCAATTGACCCCAGATCTCCCGTGCCAAAGATGAGCACACTAACTGTAGTTACGAGGGGATTCTTCTCGGTCGCGATGTAAACTTCGGGATTTTTACTAGTTTTGTTCACGAAATGAGATTTTGGTCTCTCTCGACTGGTGAAGTACCATGAAAATTCATTTAGTTTTCAAAAAGATTTACCTATTTCTATTGGACGAGGTCGTCTTGTATCTTTCCTTTGGTAACACTTCTTTCTACACACAAGGATAAACAGCATATGTATGAGTTTCCAATATTATGGTGCTTTGTTTACTCGCCATATATTTCAATTAAAAGATTACAGTATTAGCATCTACTATCGTAATTGTGTACAGATTAAATATCCTAGTCATCTATTGCGTAATTGCTGCTTTAAAATTCTCACCAATATTATTTGAAGAGTTTAATCCGACATGTTTTATTATTTCCATTTGTTAAGGGGGGAAGTTTGAACCACAAATTCTTTATAAGTGAAACTAGGTGGTTAAGAAATGATCTTGCTTGGTCTCGATGAAGGTAGTAAAAAAACAGGGATAAAAAATATTTTGTAGTTGTAGTTGAAAAATGTTGCCCACACACTAAACGATAAATTTTATTTTGCAACATTTCAGATGGAGAATGTCCCAGATGTCATAATCTTCCATTAAATAATCAAGAATCAGATCTAATATAAAACGCTACAACAAAACTGTTGATTGAAAGTACTGCTAGCTTTACTATGTGGAAGTATACGTACTGTTCTATGCATACAAGTAAAACGGTAATAATGTATCTTCAATTCGACTACTGGAAATGATGATGTTGACTTGTTCGAGAAAGCACTACCAAGCCTCATCCTATTAATCTTACACATTCACTAAAAAAAGGTGGAGTAATGTAATGCGACATGGATTGCTTCAATGTGCTGATACTACTGTAAAGGGTATTTTAGTCTATGGATTAGAATTATTGTAAGTTAATATAGTGAAGACGAGCTATAGCTTCATGGGATACCATGCTTTATACTTCTGAAGTAACAAGAGGCCGTATAGTTGGCATGTGGTCGTAGTGCTTCGTACATTGCTATTACGGTTAATAGAACCAAAGGGTGTATTCAGGGCGAAGAAGAGCTACAGAACCATCCAAAATCAGGAAGACAGAAAAACTACTGCAGAGAACAATATTGCACTCGTCTCTGCTAGTAAGAACAATCCCTTTTAGCCTGCTTCCACTCTTGGACAAGACCTGCATTTGCCTATATCAGGAGTTACAGTAAGGAAACGATTACATTAAGCGGGAATCCATCACAGAATTCCTGCCGTAAAAAAAGAATCAACTGTAGAACACCGTGCCTCAAGGATGTCGTCTTTGTTGCAGTATCTGCCAGCGAAAGTGTTCTGGGATACCGTGATTTGAACAGACGAGGAATTGTTTCCTTCTGCCCAAGATAGGAGATTGTCTCTGTGGCGCCCCGTTACACTCGTTATTCGCCAGACCATATCGTAAAGAGGATAAGAAGGGCAAGAATTATCGTTGCTTTCTGGGGTTGGATATTAGCAGCAGGTATTGGAGAATTGGTAGGATGGATTCGGGAGAATATATGGAAATATTAGAATCACATATGTTACCGACCGTCAAGACCATATATCTAAAAGGAGAAATGTCTATCATAATCCAAGACAAGAGTAGTGTCTATACTTCGAGAATAACTAAACAGTGGTTCCAGAGACATCCTGACTTTTCTATGTTCGATTGGCCATCTAAATCCCTAGTCCTTAACTGCATCGGCCATTAATGATGCAGAATCGGAAACCGAGACGAGAGAGAGTTGTTGAAGCTCTGAAGAACCACGTTTAAGAAGTCTGGGAAGGCGTACTTGAGTTCGTCAGTATTTCATTCCATGCCTCGTCGAATCAATGAGGTATAGATAATCATGGTGCATGGATCACCATTAGGTTTAAAATGATAACAAGACTTTTGTTTATTGAAGAGTGTTTTGCTCAAAACTAATATGAGCCTGAATATATGAAATGTTTACGAGCAGAAGAAAAAAGAAAAACGATCATTTACCTTCTAAGCATTTGGAATTATCAAGACAGACTGAAATATTTTATTTTGTTCTTTTACTTTAATAAGTGTAATTATATCTATCTTTCTTTTTCTTTGGTAATTAACAATTCTCATTATTCCTTTATTTTCCTATGGAAATTACGAAAAAATATTCTAAACAATTCTGAAACTCTCAACGCCAAGCCATAGATAAATATATTATTTTATTTCGCTATCTGAGTGAAATATTTATTTTCTTTCTTATTTATGAGAATTAATATTTCCCTTTATTCTTCTATGAAAATCAGAAAATGGATATTCAGAAGGGGAGTTTTGGTTTTCAAACACTTAATGCCAAGGAATAGATAGACTATTTTATTTTGTTCTCTCCATGAAATAAGAATGATCCTTTTTCTTTCTTTCTTGATTTTGGCTCGTAACACTCTTATCTGTCGACCGCCAATAGTTTGCCTGAAGCCATAACGTCAAACAGCAAACAAGTTGATTCAATACGCGCCAATCTGAACAAAGTTGGATGTGCTTTCATGCTTTCATGGCATAAATCTTCGCTTCTGTACTTTCTTTTCACGGATTTGTTACCTTTCGTGCCACAACTTTTGTATACTCTTTTCAGGCGTTACGACGTCGCTTCTGTGGTTTGGAAGGCAGGCTGGAGTGAAAACAGTTGGTTTGATAGCTTTCGCGAATGGTTCGAGATATCGATTCCACACAAACGCCATTGGAATGGCTGCGCTACAAGAAGACCTGCTGTTCACATTTCCGCATTAAGTCACGGACACAAGGGACTACTTCTTTCCACAGCTCGTGTGTCCTTTTTGGGTGCATCCTGTATTAAGCCCGTTAGTCACTGGAAGATATGAATGCTGTAATTTACTCCCTATTGACATATGTTTCTTCTGCAGTCTTGTTGTTGTACATTTATTTGTTTCTCCATATGGATCCCATAATTTCTCAACTTTAGAGACTCATATCTCTTATTTGGCAGCACTGATAACCCAGCTTTTGTTTATTTTCTTTCAGGTTTCATGCAAATTGTTTTAATGCCATAAAATGGTATACGTTCTATTTTAAATACTAACAGTTTGAGTTGGGATTGTAACACTGCTTGTTTGACACTACTGCCGTGTTCTTGATCATGTGTCCCCGTCCCGTACGTATCAGGTTGCCTGTACACATTTTCAGTCTTTTTCCGGCGTTTTTGGTGTATAACTCGGCAAAGCGTCACCTGGTCACTGCTTGGTATACGAGACGTGACACAAAAGAAATGAGACTAAGTGTGTAGCTTGAAAAAAGAGTGCACTTGGCAACAACTGTTTTGGTAACGTCATCCCATACACCACCTCTATCCATGCGGCCAGTTTGGACTTGACCGATCACGCTAGATGGGAGTATTGCGTCATTGAAAAGTAACTGTAGTCTGCCGTAAAAATGTCTAATGTGAGTTCCCAATGTGAGATTGAGTGGGTTTCCAGTGGTCAGACTGTTAATCAACATTACTACATTAAAATACTAAAAAGACTTCGTAAAAAAAAAGTTAGGAAAAAATGTCAAAATTGTGGAGTGATGGATGGCTGTTGCACCAGCCCGCTCACACGGCCCTATCTGTCAAGCAGTTTCTAACCAGGAGAAACATTACTATGATGGAACATTCTCCTTATTCACCTGATTTGGCTCCATGCGACTTTTTATTTTTATTTTCTAAAGTAAAATCTTGCTTAAAGGAAACTTATTTTATCTCAGTTGAAGAGGTTCAGGCAAAAACGGAGCATCTCCTGAAGGGTCTTCCAACAGCAATGGCAGCACCGAATGCAGAAGTGTGTGAATGCTGAAGGGGATTACTTTGAAGGTGATAATGTCACGGAGAACCGATTTTGTAAGTACAATGATTTATTGGACCAGTCTCGTTTCTTTCTTTTTCTTGTGTGTGTGTGTGTGTGTGTGTGTGTGTCACATCTCGTATGTACTGTAAGTAGTAGGAAAATAAGGCATTTCCGTACTGAGTGACTATCACCACGATGATGAGAGGTCTACAATTAGTCAGGGTACCAATTTTCAAAAATATCTACAATTACGGTTCCCATACGTCTCTTGCTAGTCTTAGTTCATTTGTTGTCTTACACTTTCTTTTTTTTTGGGGGGGGGATGCCCCTTACATGCATACAGGAATGCGCATGTCCGTAACGTGATGACATCCAAATCCATACTAAGGGTCCCGCCATAGTGGATAACCCAGAAACTACCGGTGGGCAATTGTCCATTCCACCCTGAGTTAAGAGTACTATGTATATGAGAAACCAGTGCAGCGTTGCCGTATTTTCGCAGGTGACTGGCTAAGTCACAATGAAATCATTATGATTGTAATTTCTTACACACACCAACACATAAACAGAGAAAGGGGAAAAGATAACAAAAAGTTGTTATCGGTTGGTGGTTACGTTGTGGTGATGAAAAAGCTGTAACATATATGAAAAGGTGTGAGAGAAAAATATATACATTTGTGTGTGTGTGTGTGTGTGTGTGTGTCATTCTTTTTCGTCACCACAGACCTGATCACTGAAACCTTCAGACACAGAATTTCGTTGATTAAGATGCATGGAGAGCCCTAACTTCCAGGCGAAATAAGTGTAGTATATGGCGATATGTTCAACTTTTATTTATCTATAAATTGTATCAGTTGCTACCCCTTTCCCTCATTTGTACATTTCACCGCCTAAGAAAGATCTATCCCACTGTTTACAAAGTATTTTCGAAAGTTGTGCACCAGTTGCCATTCTTTACTTCGAAATTTTACTCCCATCTCCCTTTTGACTACACACTCCATATTGAAATGTACTCATTAGAAATAACTGGAGATTCCACAAAAGCAGTGAAAGTGAAACGAGAAAGATTACATTCACACTGCTGCTACCTTGCAGAAACTTGTATATACGTGCAAAGTCTTGCCTCTACTTTTCTTTTGAACTTACAGAGAGAAAGGCGAAGTTATTGATAAAATTAATAGCTAATAACCGAAGCCAGCTACCTTTCGGAGGAAAGACAACGCAGCGAAGAGAAACAGAGTCTTACGCGACTTCCCATGCTAACTGTTCACCATAAGAGCCCATACTCTTATCTAAGGATAGAATGGACTATAGACACCTATTCCTGAACCCCAGAGGCTGCAATCCCGAGATAATGCAGATACATTGCTGGAAAAATGTAGTCGAGTGTTTAATGGCAAATTTACAGTGGGTTGTGTTACACGGAGAACCTGCACTATATTGTATTGAAATGTTTCCCCCTACTACAATCTTGTCCACAAGCCACATCCAATAACAAACTGTTTGAATTTCCCTCATTTCTAGTCTCCCGATAATATGGCTATGCGCAATCGTATAGAAACCTTTTTCGGGTCATTCAATATGCTTCCTGTAGAATATCCAAAAGAGGTCCAGCTAACGCTGCTCGAGTAATGGAGCTACGGCTCATTATTTATATACACATATTCCTGGGTATTACCAGCATGTAGGTTCCAGGTCATTTCCCGGATAGTGTGCTTGCTGAGGGATGTCATCTTTCATGCATGATGTGGTTAAGGCCACATAAGTTAGGTACAGTCCGCGGCATAAAATTTGTTACAAAAATTTTAAGTCCAAATGAATAACAAACTCTTGCCCAGTTTTCTTATGCATTCCCGCAATACATGTATCAATCGATTAGTTGCTTCTAGTATTTATTCCAACTCCTCCCCGTCCTCCACCTCTCCTTGTCTAGAGCAGTGTGTGTGACGTAGTACACTCTTTCCATTCAGCTGAAAAAGAAACAGGAATCAAGTTTACAACATTATAGCTTTAAAACAGTCTTTTCCATTCGTTTGTTCTGAAATATTTTTAAGAGCCTAAATTAAAGGAAAGTCACACAATCTTCCCAGAGCTTCATAAATATCTTTAGTTTCATTCTTTTCTTTCTTTAAAGAGTGCAAGCTAGTAAGATGCTCCCTATGAAATCTATGGAAATTGCCAAGAGCTCTAAAATATCTACGGACAGAAACGAGTTTTATTCAATGATTCATTGAATTTCTTTTCAGTAAGTGCAAGCAAATGTTTCAGGGGCGTCATTTGAACAGGACAGGAGGGTGTAATTCCCCCTCTCTTGAGCGTCATAAATACGTATTTTTTGATCAAATGTATAGTAATACACTAATAAAAAGTGAAAATCTTATGTCGCCGGAGAATCTCTTCCTACCCCCCCCCCCCCCCGAATAAAGTCTAAAAGACACTGGTTTTAACAACAAACCTATAGAGCTACGATAACACATTGCTAAAGAACTTACTTACATTTGGTTTCAAGAGTCGAAGGTTTGATCTCAAGCCATATGACTTCCTGGGTGACATTGAGAGAGAGAGAGAGAGAGAGAGAGAGAGGGATTCAAGTATGGAGACAGAGAGGGATGATTTGTATACACAGATTTAGAATTGGGGAAAAAATGATCGGACAGCATTCGTATTATGACGAAAATTATGATTTTGTGAAAGATAGGAAGGGAAGTTTTCGAACTGCGAGGATCACATTAGGCAGTTGTCGAATTAATGTGGAGAACTCTTTTTAGAGCATCAGATGATTACGAAAGGAGAGAAAGATCTTCAGAACTGAGGAATTAAGATTTTAAAAAATCTGATTTCGGCGACGGGTTTCGATCCACGAACCTTGTGGTTATCGAACCATGACTTTATCCATTCTGCTACGGAGAATTCTATTACTGGTTCACATACGTTTCCCTTAGCTGCGTTGATAGCTACCTTAAGGGGATATTCCAAAAGTTGACTCGGTGGATGGGCCGTTCAGATAGGACGTAAACCTTTTGTAACTTAGTTACAATGTGCAAAATGAACTTCCTCTTCTTCAGGACACTTTTTAAAGCTTTAAAATTTGTTACTATTGTTTTAATTAAGTGACATTTGATAGAACCATCTGATAGAGTAGTGCCAAGCCCCGTGCGTCATTGTCTGTTAGGTGAATGGTTAATGTAAGTTACTCCTACGTGGATGGTCCGAGCTTCCAATCAAGACCATTCTTATTGATTATTTTATTTGAGCTACGCTCATACTGTATATTCCACAAGTTCAATTTTGAAGTAATGTAGTCACAGCTAGTTTAATTCGAAATAAATTTCCAATATTATATTTGTTACTAAATTTACATGGCACTCCTCACTGTTTGTAGCCCTACATAAATGTAAAATTGTTTTAAAAGTATATTTTACTTTCAAGTTTTTTTTTGTTTTTTTTAATTGTCCTTCAACTTTATTTTATAATTATTTTCTATTTCTTAATTATAACATATTTTCTATTTATATTGTATTCTATGTTACACGTTTATTATTTATATTTTATGTCTTACCTTTGAAGAGGAGCTTTTGACAATTCAGAACAGCAGGGACATACACAGGATGCAGGCCTTTGCAATCAAGAGCTTTTGCCCCCACGAAATCACTACTTTTTTTTGTAAATTATATCTAATTTTAGAGATGATGATAGCAGGGGCGGATTCAGGGGAGTGCGTTCGGGCGATCACATCCCCCAGAATAGGGAACTTTTTATACTTTTTATTTTAAAAATAAAACATATCCTAAGTATTTTTCATCTTCGTATTATAAACTTAAATTAAAACCTAAAGTAGATAGGCCTTACGTTCTTAAGAAAGTTAATTCTGCAGAAGAGCTACTTCTCCTTTTCTAAATTTGTTTTCTTCTGTTCTTTTCTTTCTTTCTTTTTGTTTTGCAATCCGCTCTTACCTTGATTTGATTTCGAACGACCGCCCCTCTCAAACAATCATCCTGGATCCGCCCCTGGATGATAGACATTTTAGTAAAATATGCCCTCAATCGCTGAAATAAATTCCTGTCAAGCTTTCGATCGCTGAAATAAATTTATGTCTACGGCCCTGCAAAACAGTGACGATTTTAGGGAGTGATCAGTTAGTAATGCCTCCCTGGAGCAACGACACTTCCCCAGAAGACATATTTCCGATAATTCAGAATGTGATTTATGCATTATCACTTTTCACTCTGTGTCTTGAAACGCACCAAAAAGGAACTGTTCTGAAGTATTTACTGGTTCTCCCTATGGCCCCATTTCAATATGGCCAACCTTGGACATATACACATCTGAAATATCACCTTTTATGTCAGTGATCCCGAAAACTATCCATTCGACACAAATATAGGATATTTTCGATTCTTTACTCCTGTCAACCTCCCATTGTCAACTCGAAGCCAACCAAAGGCTTATTTTGGACTTACGCAGCATCCACAGTGTCACGTTTCATCTTTGCATATGAATTCGACACTAATTTCGTTCGTATTTGACTACTTTTACATGTCACCTTCACCTCTTGGTAGGGATTTTTTCAGTATCTCGCCCCTACAACTATGGAGAAATTTCAACCAACTAAGTATAATTATAAATTATCATCTGAAACACAACAGTACGAGTGATCTTTTTCGCAGAGGAATTCGTTAACTACTGTTTCAATATCAATGTATTGGCCTTTTTTGCTCTGCATGCTGGAGATTGCCAAAGAGCTAAACTTCATTCTGTACTATTGTGCTATGAATATAGTGGTTTAATTCACTGAATACTCGCTTAGATGATGCTCTCGTCACAGGAAAAGTGATATACAGTTATAAAAGAAAAACGAAACGAAATATTTAAGTTTTACGTCCCACGTTATGCCGACTACGCTAATGGAGACAGTGATGGTGAGAAACGAATGAAATCGTTTAATGAAAAAAGTGGGAGGAAACTGGAGAAACCCGAGAAAACTCATGCACACGGTGTTTGTCCATAATAAAGTTCATTCAGCGAGAGCTGAGATCTAACCAACAACTCCATGCACCATAGGTAAAGTTATAAAAGAATAGGCGTCTGAACAAATACGGAACACTACTATCAATGAGAGTTGTATAAGATTATATTTTTATTTATTTCATTCTAAGTTGAAATTTCAATCAATCAACTTCCTTTTCATCTAAGGCTAAGTAGTTACATTTTAGACATTGAGGAAAAAGTGTGAAATTAATTAAAACCCTTCAAAGTGGAGTTACGAATCTTCAATGGACCTCATTTTGCTGTTGGCCTCGCTCAACGCACTCCCGTCACTGTTCAGGGTGCACGATGGAGTTTCTCTCTTTTAGGAATACTTTCTAAGACAGTACTAGTTTTTCTATTTTTTTTTTTACAGCTGTTTCAATTGAGTTGTATTTGCTAGAACTGTCGGTTAAAGGAAACAAAAGATCCTATACTCAAACACAAATCATCTCTCTAGAAGCTCTAATGGAAAACGAAACGAATCGTCGTAAACATGTTACGTTCTTGAAGAGGAAAACAGCAAAACATTGATTGCACAAACGTATAATGGTATCATTTGCTTGCAAATTTAAAACTTATAGAAGTTGATGGCTTGTTAGGTGAGGGGTTAGTGAACAGGATGTTTGTACTGGTGGTCCACGGTTCGAATCTCGTCCGTTCTTCTTACGTTTTGTTTCTTGAAGCTACACTGAGTTTGTTCATTCCAATTCTTTAAGCTTGAATTAAATCTAATACCAGTTAGTGACTTAAAAGTAGCTAACATTATTTTCAAATACGAGACGTTATTACATGCTTGTCACTAGCTCACAATACTCAAATTTGATATAAAATCTTGTAGCCTTCATTTAACTCATTTCTTGACGTGTTTTGTTACAAAACTCATGAATCGTGGCGAACAAAATTGCTTTACCAGATAATGGTGACTGCTTTGAAACCAAATGACAAGTATGAGAATTAAACGTATCATATCTGTAATTTGGTGTGGAGAAGAAACCAAATAGCGAACGAAAGGTTTAAGAACAACCACGTTATTAATTAAACTATGCAAAAGATTACTGACTTATATGGTTTTAAAAAATCGAAAGAAATTTTGAAAGGACGAATACTACTAACTTAGAATTTTGTAACTGGAGGCAAGGAAATCTAATTTAAACATACTAAAACATACCATTTAGCGCATATAGAGCGTGGATCTGTGCTCAAGGCGCTAGCTAATAATCTGGAGGTTCTCAAGTCGGAACCAAGTGTGAATATTTTGTTTAAATTTAGAATTTTTGGTGATCATTAGTCGGCGATGACACACGTTTAATTGTCTTAAGGTATTTGAATATCTTGATCTTTCAATATTTGAATGATCAAATCTTCAATAATAATAATAATAATAATAATAATAATAATAATAATAATAATAATAATGGTTATTATTATTATTATTATTATTATTATTATTATTATTATTATTAGCAAAGTAATTCAATAACACGTTAATATCTTTAATTATTTCTCGATAACTACTCGAACTTAAGACGTCCTCGAATCTAAGTCGCACCCCGATTTCGCTAGGCTATATTAAAGAAAAATAGTAATATGTTATGGTTTTACTATTACTAAAGCACTCTTTGATATTGGTCATATTCGATGACTTTATGTATCCCTCTCCCCTCTCCAGGTTGGGGGCACGGTATGACAAAAATTATCCCAGGCCCGAATGTCATGTACGCTGAAAATTTGATCGAAATCTGTTGGATGGTTCAAGAGTTGTTCTATTTATTTTTAGATATTAATCTCCCTTTCTCTTATCCTCTCCTATGTTCTACCGTCAAAGTGAAAATATTAAAACAAACGTTTCTAGGCCCGAACGTCGTCTATGTTGAAAATTAGATCGAGATCGGTCAGGTGGTTCAAGAGTTGTTAAGTTTTATTCATTTTTATAGATATCTCCCCTCCCCTCCTCCTACCCTCCTACGTTCTACCATCAAAGGGATATGATAAAAAACACCCCAGGTCCGAACCTCATCTATGTTGATAATTTGATTAAGATTAGTTCGGTGGTTTAAGCGTGATGAAGTCACCAAGACAGCATTTTTATTTTTATTTTTTTACATAGTCCCCCCTTCCCCTCCCCTACATTGTGCCGTCAAGGCAAAAAATGAAAACATCCCAGGTCCGAACCTTATCTATATTGAATGTTTGATTGATTGGGATCAGTCGGATTGTTCAAGAGTTATTAAGTTTTATTCATTTTCATATATTTACCCTCCCCTCCTCTTCCGCAAGTTCTAATATCAAAATGAAATAACAAAAAGCTCCCCAGGTTCGAATTTCATCTATGTTCAAAATGTGCTTGAGAACGATCGGGTAGTTCAAGAGTTATTCACCACCGAACATTGTCACTTTTATTTTTATATTTATAGCTGTTATGTATCTTCCCCCTCCTCTCCATCCTCTACGTTATTCCGTCAAAGTGAAATGGTAAAATCCATCCCTCGCGTTAATCGAGACGGGGACATATAGCCTCATTGCTGACGTCCCCATTCATCCCCCTACTCATACCCTTTAGTGTGTTTAAGTTAGTTGTTTTTTTGTCTTCAGTTGCAAATTTCTAAGTTATTTTTCTTTGTTTCAAAATCCTCGCATTTCTTGTATGATAACACAAGTTAATAATCTTTGACTTGTTTTATATTAATAATCTGAGTTGTTCTTAAACCTTTGGTTTCCAATTTTGTTTTTTGTCTACACCAAACTACAGATATGACAAATTTAATTCTCATACTTTACATTTGATTTCAAAGCGGTCGCCATGAACTGCTTAAAAGCACTTTTTCCGTCACGAAACACCCAGCAGAGGGCGTACGATATCGTCTACAGCAATGAGAGGAAACTCCGCCTTGTTACGTGACGTCACATGAAGCGCGTTCCGTTTAAACACCTAAGCAAAGCTATCATTTTGCTTCTGGTGTGAAAATGGCTCACTACGAAGCTTCTGTTAAAAGCAGCGTGATTGCTTTAATTGAGCATGCGGGCATGAACTATAGCGAGGCAGGCGCGAGATATGGCGTTAACCGTGCTACAGCACGGAGGTGGTGGAGGAGATATGAGGAAACAGGAGATGTAAGACGTAAAAGAGGAAGTGGGCGACAAAGAGTTTCCTCTGCCGAAGAAGACCAAAGTGTAATTGCCCAATGCCGTGAGCACCCTTTCATGTCTGCCCGACAGTTACGAGAGGAAACCATTTTCCCAGGCGATGTTACGACTGTCCGTCATAGACTCAAATCCTTTGGTTTGAGATCATACAGGGCAGCTGTTAAGGAGCGACTAACAGAAGACCACATGGTTGACCGTCTGGCGTTTGCACAGTTAAATATTGCACGTGTGTGGGACGAGGTCGTTTTCACAGACGAAAAAATATTTTCCAGTGCAAACTTCGGGCCGAAGCGTGTTTACCGCCCCCCTGGAAAAAGGTTTGCCTCTGAATACGTTTCCCGTTCTGGTCGAGTGGGACATGTAACTGTCCACTGTTGGGCATGGATATGCAAGGCTGCAAATTTCGGAGGAATCTACAGGATTCTTGGTCGCCTAAACGCCCACAAGTATGTGGAACATCTGGATGAAACGCTTCCGGAAATAAAAGCTCATGTAGGTGACGGCATATTATATTTGCAACAGGACAATGGCTCGATACATAATTCAAATGTGGTTCAGACATGGTTGGAGCAGATCTGAACCCTATTGAAAATATGTGGGCCTCTGTTGCAAGAACATTGTGGGAAACCTGGTCGAACAATCCTCCACGAACATCTAATGATCTTTGGGAGCGTGATGAAGATGCGTGGTCGATGTGTTGCACCCAACGCTATATCTCTCGCCTTGTGGATTCAATGCCACGGCGTATGGCAGCTGTAATCGAGTCCCAATGGGACTATGCTCGCCCACAACACCATCAACACTCTCGAGGGCTACCTAATTCGACCAACTTATTAACACAATTTTATGAAATACATTACGCGACACCAGTGAATGTAACTGTCTCAGTATGTTCTGCATTAATAAAGAGGCTAACGTGCGAGACTTGGTGGCCGAGTGGTATTATGCTTGCTATGTAAACCAAAACCGCCTGTAACGGTGGTTCGAATCTAGTGAAGAAGACACCTACTTTTTATCACTAGGGATATTTGCAATACGCCTTCTGCTATGTCCGCCTTCGTACGGTCTATTATATGACACATAATGTGGACCGCCATAAGTTTTTACTTAGTAAACAATTTATAAATATATGAACAAATACCTAGGTATATTAGAGTAACAATGGAATATAGTACTTTCGTCCGACTGACGTCGCTCTGCAAATGTTCATTGTATTACACCGGAAAATGAATTAAAGACTGAAAAATTTGATATAAAAATTGATACGTAATAAGTTAAAGACAAAATATGTAATTATAATCTCATATTTGAAACTAATTTCGACTACAATTAATTCTCTACCTGCTTTCATAAATAATCCACACCAAACTTCGAGGTTTGGAATGCACAAACTAAGTGTAGCTAAGAGAAAAAAGTAACAAGAAGAGCAGAGATTCGAACCCACGACCACCAGCGTAAGAATTCCTTTTACTAACCCTTCATCTATCAAACCATCACGTGCACATGACTTTTGGAAGTTATAAATTTGTATCCAAGAAACACCATAAGCGTATGTGCAACTACTGCTTTGCTCTTTTTCTCTTCAAAAGCGTAACATGTTTAGGACGATTCGTTTCGTTTTCCATTAGAGTTTCGAAAGAGATTATTTGTGTTTGAGTGTAGGATCTTTAGTTTCCTTTAACCGACACTTCTAGCAAATACAACTTAATTCACACAGCAGTTAAAAAAAAAAAAAAACTCGTACTGCCTTAGAAAGTATTCCTAAAAGCAGAAGCTGCATCATGCATCCTGAACAGTGACGTAACTAACGGCAGTGCGTTGAGGGAGCCCAGAGTAAAACGGGGCCCATTGAAAATTCGTAATTCCACTATTTTTCCTCGATGTCTAAAATGAGACTACTTTAGCCTTACATGAAAAAGAAGCTGTGGAGGGCACTGCGAAGTCTACTGAAAAGATTTATCACGTCCTTGCAGCAACAACTTTAAGTTTTCGAACAGTAATGAAGAACAAGATTGATTGAAATTTTAACTTAGAATGATATAACTAAAAATCTAATCTTATTAAACTCTCATTGATAGTAGTGTTCCGTATTTGTTTAGACGCCTATTCTTTTATAACTTTACCTATGGTGCATGGGGTCCCTGGTTCGATCCCAACTCACGCCGAATGAACTTTATTATGGACAAACACCGTGTGCATGAGTGTCCTCGGGTTTGTCCCGTTTCCTCCCACTTTTTTCATTAAACAATTTCATTTATTTCTCACCATTACTCTCTCCAATAGCATAGTCGGCATAATCGTGGGACGTAAAAAATAGATATTTTATTTCATTTTTCTTTTATAACTGTATATCACTTTTTCTGTGACGAGAGCAACATCTAAGCGAGTATTCAGTAAATTAAACCACTAAAACCTATATTCATTGCAAAATAGTGCAGATGAAGTTTAGCCCTTTGGCAATCTTCAGCATACAGAGCAATAACGAATTCCTCTGCGAAAAAGATCACCCGTACTGTTGTGTTTCAGATGATAGTTTATAATTATACTTAGTTGGTTGAAATTTCTCCATAGTTGTGGGGGCGAGATACTGAAAAAATCCCTACCAAGAGGTGAAGGTGACATGTAAAAGTAGTCAAATACGAACGAAATTAGTGTCGAATTCATATGCAAAGATGAAACGTGACACTGTGGATGCTGCGTAAGTCCAAAATAAGCCTTTGGTTGGCTTCGAGTTGACAATGGGAGGTTGACAGGAGTAAAGAATCGAAAATATCCTATATTTGTGTCGAATGGATAGTTTTCGGGATCACTGACATAAAAGGTGATATTTCAGATGTGTATGTGTCCAAGGTTGGCCATATTGAAATGGGGTCATAGGGAGAACCAGTAAATACTTCAAAACAGTTCCTTTTTGGTGCGTTTCAAGACACAGAGTGAAAAGTGATAATGCATAAATCACATTCTGAATTATCGGAAATATGTCTTCTGGGGAAGTGTCGTTGCTCCAGGGAGGCATTACTAACTGATCACTCCCTAAAATCGTCACTGTTTTGCAGGGCCGTAGACATAAATTTATTTCAGCGATCGAAAGCTTGACAGGAATTTATTTCAGCGATTGAGGGCATATTTTACTAAAATGTCTATCATCCAGGGGCGGATCCAGGATGATTGTTTGGGAGGGGCGGTCGTTCGAAATCAAATCAAGGTAAGAGCGGATTGCATAACAAAAAGAAAGAAAGAAAAGAACAGAAAAAAACAAATTTAGAAAAGGAGAAGTAGCTCTTCTGCAGAATTAACTTTCTTAAGAACGTAAGGCCTATCTACTTTAGGTTTTAATTTAAGTTTATAATACGAAGATGAAAAATACTTAGGATATGTTTTATTTTTAAAATAAAAAGTATAAAAAGTTCCCTATTCTGGGGGATGTGATCGCCCGAACGCACTCCCCTGAATCCGCCCCTGCTATCATCATCTCTAAAATTAGATATAATTTACAAAAAAAAGTAGTGATTTCGTGGGGGCAAAAGCTCTTGATTGCAAAGGCCTGCATCCTGTGTATGTCCCTGCTGCTCTGAATTATCAAAAGCTCCTCTTCAAAGGTAAGACATAAAATATAAATAATAAACGTGTAACATAGAATACAATATAAATAGAAAATATGTTATAATTAAGAAATAGAAAATAATTATAAAATAAAGTTGAAGGACAATTAAAAAAAACAAAAAAAAACTTGAAAGTAAAATATACTTTTAAAACAATTTTGCATTTATGCAGGGCTACAAACAGCGAGGAGTGCCATGTAAATTTAGTAACAAATATAATATTGGAAAATTATTTCGAATTAAACTAGCTGTGACTACATTACTTCAAAATTGAACTTGTGGAATATACAGTATGAGCGTAGCTCAAATAAAATAATCAATAAGAATGGTCTTAATTGGAAGCTCGGACCATCCACGTAGGAGTAACTTACATTAACCATTCACCTAACAGACAATGACGCATAGGGTTTGGCACTACTCTATCAGATGGTTCTATCAAATGTCACTTAATTAAAACAATAGTAACAAATTTTAAAGCTTTAAAAAGTGTCCTGAAGAAGAGGAAGTTCATTTTGCACATTGTAACTAAGTTACAAAAGGTTTACGTCCTATCTGAACGGCCCATCCACCGAGTCAACTTTTGGAATATCCCCTTAAGGTAGCTATCAACGCAGCTAAGGGAAACGTATGTGAACCAGTAATAGAATTCTCCGTAGCAGAATGGATAAAGTCATGGTTCGATAACCACAAGGTTCGTGGTTCGAAACCCGTCGCCGAAATCAGATTCTTTAAAATCTTAATTCCTCAGTTCTGAAGATCTTTCTCTCCTTTCGTAATCATCTGATGCTCTAAAAAAGAGTTCTCCACATTAATTCGACAACTGCCTGATGTGATCCTCGCAGTTGGAAAACTTCCCTTCTTATCTTTCACAAAATCATAATTTTCGTCATAATACGAATGCTGTCCGATCATTTTTTCCCCAATTCTAAATCTGTGTATACAAATCATCCCTCTCTGTCTCCATACTTGAATCCCTCTCTCTCTCTCTCAATGTCACCCAGGAAGTCATATGGTTTGAGATCAAACCTTCGACTCTTGAAACCAAATGTAAGTAAGCTCTTTAACAATGTGCTATCGTAGCTCTATAGGTTTGTTGTTAAAACCAGTGTCTTTTAGACTTTATTCGGGGGGGAGGGGGGGGGGAGCAAGAGATTCTCCGGCGACATAAGATTTTCACTTTTTATTAGTGTATTACTATACATTTGATCAAAAAATACGTATTTATGAAGCTCAAGAGAGGGGGAATTACACCCTCCTGTCCTGCCCAAATGACGCCCCTGAAACATTTATTGCACTTACTGAAAAGAAATTCAATGAATCATTGAATAAAACTCGTTTCTGTCCGTAGATATTTTAGAGCTCTTGGCAATTTCCATAGATTTCTTAGGGAGCATCTTACTAGCTTGCAATCTTTAAAGAAAGAAAAGAATGAAACTAAAGATATTTATGAAGCTCTGGGAAGATTGTGTGACTTTCCTTTAATTTAGGCTCTTAAAAATATTTCAGAACAAACGAATGGAAAAGACTGTTTCAAAGCTGTAACGTTGTAAACTTGATTCCTGTTTCTTTTTCAGCTGAATGGAAAGAGTGTACTACGTCACACACACTGCTCTAGACAAGGAGAGGTGGAGGACGGGGAGGAGTTGGAATAAATACTAGAAGCAACTAATCGATTGATACATGTATTGCGGGAATGCATAAGAAAACTGGGCAAGAGTTTGTTATTCATTTGGACTTAGAATTTTTGTAACAAATTTTATGCCGCGGACTGTACCACCCAGCATTTGCCTGGTGTGAATGAAAAATCCAGGGGAAAACTTACTTAGAAATGATGGTCTCAAAAAGTTCTTACACCTTTTAAATAGAGTGTCCCAAGCAGGAATCAAACCCGGGGCCGTTCGCATCAATCCCTAGAGTTCGTGGCTACAGTACGCGGGGCCACGGAGCTAATTACTAGAATAAAAAAAGCAATAATATGTGGCGCCTATACTTAAGTCTTAGGCGTACCAGGAGGCTTGTAAGTGCAGTGAATGTGATATAAAGAGTCTGAACACTCCCTCTTGGCCGTTTATTTCGCTTTCTAGACCACAATTTGCCAGTGTGAATTAAAGCGATTCACAGATAATTGCAAAATTCTCTTCCCAGCCAAGATCCATCCTATGATCACTCGAATCGAAGGCGAAAGTCTTAGCGACGAAGATTATTAATAATAATGATCATGATAATGATAAATGTGGTAGCCGTGCCTAGGGATGTTCTGAGATGAAAACCCGCTCCTGTCCAATTTGCTTGAGGTTTTCCAATGGTTGTCTCCTTCATGTAAGGCGAATGTTATGACGGGGCTTTAACAAAGAGGTTGTCGGTACTACTTGTTTTATCCCATTCCGGTGGTTTGTGTGTTCGCAGACTAGTGACGGGCGTAGACAATGCTTGACATTCTGCCCGAAAATGAAAATTCAATAAATTAATACAGAAAGAAATACGTAAACGGGCTTAACTAAATAAATGAAAGGTTGAATGGAAAAGATGCTGTTTTAATTTACACAAGTAGTCTATACTATGTACAACGAGACAACGACGTTTCATTACACATTATCCTTAAGAAATGACAAAATAAGCCTAAATTCTTTGTGCCGTACTTCTTTCTTTCCCTGTAAGACAAATCAATTACAGTGCGTAAGCAGCTTATTGCTTCCCACTAAGAGATGCCTTCAATACACAGCACTACTGAGCTGCGCAAATAGGTCGAATTGCATTGTGATTGTTTCACCTTATTGCCTTCCAGCAGATGATTATCCTGTGTGTGTCTGTCTGGGTTAATGGTAATTATCTTAAGAATCTGTGCTAAAATTGGAGAAATGGTAGCCCGTAAGTGCCTGGATTGGTATATTTTTCGTACTGCTCGTAATAGTCCCCTCATAATCCTGGAACGATAGTCGATGCAAATGAAAATGAAAAGAAATTAAGTTTTACGTCCCACGGTTATGCCGGTTAGGCTAAAGGAGACGATGGTTATGAGCAATGAATGAAATGGTGGAATGAAGACGTTGGGAGGAAACGGGAGAACCCCGAGACAACCCACGAGCACGGTTTGTTCACCATAAAGTCCACACGGTGTGAGCTGGGATCGAAGGGACCCCAAGCAACGGAGGTGAACGCTCTACCACGAGCCACCGCGCCTCCGATAGTCGATGCAATACAGGATGAAGGAATACATACTCATAGAGTGTGTTTGCTTCCCGTCTGCCACTTCACGCCTTCCCATAAATGAGAATATCTATGAGCTAGGAAAAGACTGTTGTCGAATAGGAAGTTACCGTTTTAAGTCTTCTTACAAACATCGATTGTCGACTTCGGGAACCAGGATCTTTACGAACAACCCAACAATAAATTCGAAGACATCAGCGAAATGTTAAATTTGAGGAGAACGTGCTAAGAGCATTTAGGATCTGTCGTGAAACTAGCACATGCTCTATAGGTCAGGCGTTTAACACCCCCATATACAAATGTGTGGCGACTTCTGCGCGAGGCAGATATGCACATTTTTAAGTTCGAGAAAATGTTTGGAAAATAAGTTCCAAAATATCCTTTGTTGATTTTCTCCATCGTGTGGAATTTGTCAATGGTTTCTGCAGCATAATGTTGCCATCTTGAATTTTCAAACAGTTATTTATGGACCGAAGAGGTCATATTCACCACAAGAGACACCATGGTTGCTGCGCATCTCGATACGAAATTGCCTGACTTTTCCGGGTTTTCAGGTGCAAATGTGTAAAATTTCCAGATAGCGCTATTAAATGAGAAAAATTTTACTTATAATTCTGCGGCATTCTAATTATACGTTTTACTTATAGAGAAAGGGCATAATTTTACCCAAATGCCTAAAATGACATTTTGAGTGAACATTGTTAGATGTGAAAATGTTGATGTAATGAAAGTAACTTACTTCTTTTCTTCTTCCAACGGTTTTTTTGGCAAGTGCTTCATATAACTATTCAACACAGAATTTTTGTTTGAAGCGTTTTAGTTTTATGATTTTACTGACATACTTAAAATATTAGTTTTCTACTGCACTATATGTGTCATTGAGGAATTCATCTCTTCGTATCTCCACAACCACGTCTTTGCAACACACACACACAGAAAATAGTGTAACAGCAAGAACACCCGCCCCCCACACACAAAAACAAAAAAACTAGATATTAACGCTTAAGTTCTTTGTAATGTGCAAATCTGATATTCAAGCAAAAGTGCTTCTTGTTTAACTTCAGCAAGCATTTTCCTTTTTTTTTTTTTTTTTTCAAATTCTTCATTAGTTCACTTCTTCGTTTCTCCACCATCCTAGTTTTCTCATGTTTCAGTTCCTCCTGTTTTTTTTTTCTGCTCAAGCCTTTTGCGGTACCTCACTCAGGAATTTCTCACATAATGGATCATATCCTTTGTAATTTTCACCTTCTCAACGCCACCAGCATTCTTTGCTCCTTTCCATATCAATCTTTGTACTACAAGTGATTGAGATAAATTTTCAATTAAGCATTTATTATGTACTCAAAAACCTCTTCCTACGGCAAATTACCAAGGTAAAGTACGAAAATCTTTTTAAGAAATGACATGAGTTGATTCAGAAGATGCAATTACACTTTTCCAAAATATATCAAGTCGGGTTGCCCTTCATCTCTCCAAGAAACATAATTTTAAATTCTCTTTCTACTCGATAAGCGCACATTCATAAAATCCACTTGTTCTCGACAAACGACGTTTCATTGGAATTTCTGGATTTCTACATATTACGTTGGGATCAAAAAACGACAAACTTCTTTTGAGCTCATATTTCTAAGCAAGCCTGTGCAAAATGTCTGCACACCTTTCCGACAGCTCTGCTTGAAAAGAAGTATATTTATCGAGGAAACATTCCCTATTTGTTTAATAGCATCAAGAACATCATATCCCAAGCTAAGATTTTTTTGCACTAACAAAGTTACCCGGATCCCTTACATTAATTTTAGTGATATTTGTAGCTTTAACCAGTACACCATGTTTAACGGATCTATTCATTGCAGATGCCATTATGTTTAAAAGTTCTGAAAACAAGAAAGGATCCGTGGGTTGTTCGCCCTGAAATGCCCTTAAGAATGGTTCAACTTCAGAAGCAAGGAATTTAAAAAACCTTAAAATCTTTTCCATAGTTTCGCAGCTTGAAAATTTTGATTCTTTTCTCTCTCTTTTTTAGCTGTTTCAACATACATAGTAAAGTTTCTAAGAATTTCTAATGCTCTATCAGCAACTTTAGTACTTTTAACCCAATATATGGCACAAAATTTCTTTGGAAACTCTCGAAACAGTAAAGGAAAAATAGTCTACTCTTCTTGCTGGAAGGTTTTTAAATATTACAATTCTTAAAAAGTCCACCATATTCAACTATGTACATTTTATAGAAGTTTTAAAAAAAATATTCACGTTCTGTAGAGCACAAGTTCTAAATTCAAAGATAATTCTACCACCATTCGTATCTTTACGTTCTCTAACGACCCATCTTTCTGTTGGATCCTGGGAACCACGAAAAATGGACTCGTCCAAGAATGTTGAGAAAAAAAAAAATAAAAAAAATATATGTAAAGAATAGTACTATACTATTATTAAGGCTATTGTTGTTTAATGATATAATCGAACTTAATCTTTGTTTAATCTGTTTTTTAAAATTATTGAATTTGTTGAGTCGGTTAAAAAAAAGAAAGGAAGAAAAATGTTAAAAAGAACGATTGAGTTGCTCAAAGGGTTGAACTGCTGGAGAAAGAAAAGAATTGCGCGGATGGGAGCGTCTTCTCACGCGATAAAGGCTACGTGTTAGCGGAGCTCTTGCTGCTCGATGACTGTTGCCTTACGACCCAACAAGAAAGGATCGGATTGTCTTGTTTTCTCTTCGTTTGTAGCTTGAATGTGCCTTGTTAGTAGAGGTTCTAAATGGAACGTTATGAGTATTTGTTAGTGCCAGTGAAAATAGAAGGGAAGTTTAATAAAAGCGTTTTTTATAAGTTATGCTTCACTTTTGTGGTTAAGTTCCATAAAATACATTCCTGAAGGGCATTCTCTGACTGAGATCAGACCCAGACCGGGGAGCTTTTAGTGGGCCTATTTTATGCCGCAAAAAGTTGAGTCTAGAGCTATTAAAAGTGGATATATTGCTTGCTCACGTTTACTTGAATATATTTTATGCTTGTAATATTGGCTCAGTGTTGTACATTTAATGTCCGCAGTGAAAAATGAATGCGTGAGCTCTATAAATGCTTTGCTATTTTGACCAATGTAAATGGGATCTTATTGCCTTTTCTGGAGAGATTTCGTTAACTACAACAAGTTGTGTAAGTATTCTTTACTTGCGACTTAATTTTGGCTGCAAGCAGCTTGTTTCTGCATTGTGAAAGCTGGTCGAATTACGGGGTAACTCCCATCTGGCATTGAACAACCAAATTGACTCGTAATATAGGATTAGAACGTTCAGATAAAAGAGGCCAGATTGGAAACGCGACCGCTACGTTACAAGGGTAATAAAATTCACGATATTAATCGAGGTGAGTTAAATTTAAATTTTCTTGAATTAAAAGTAGCTGTATCACGTTCAACTATATGTGTGTGTGGTTGTGGTTTTTGCCTCTCTCTCTCTTTTTTTTTTTTGAAGTAATTTAGCTATTACTGTTCCACTTGATACTTTCTTCAGTTTCAATTTAACGGAATTAACTTGGATGAATTTTTGGCGTCAATTATTTCAATTCCCGATCGTTGGAGTTTATATGGAAAGATTCAATATTTCTGATAACCTTTTCTTTCCAGATATTTTTTGGTTGTATTAATTCTGATGTGCCGTGAAGCTTGGTCTCGAAAAAAATTGTGCTAGTTAAAACTTTTTATTCTCCAGCAGTCAGTTCCTTATTTGCTAAAAATATTGAATCTTAAAAGAGGCTTACTCAAATGTTTACAGATGAATTAAGTAGAGAACTTTACGAAAGAATTAATTCAAATTGTAACTCATACGGATTCTTTAGGATTTTTTTTGTAATAATTATTATATGTAATCTTATTGAATTTGATAGGACAAATCAGGATAATTAATCATATTTAATTGATGTATGGCTGTCTTCGTCTTTGCATTAAATTGAAGTGGTTTGGAACTTGTATGTATGTTAGGAAACATTCTTAGATAAAGAAAGTGAGGATATTAGTAATTTTACATCGAGAAAGAATAGGACATATTTTGTCATTTTTGATTATTAAGATTATAAATATAAAGGTTGAAGAACTCATTGATTTTTTTTTATGATGAGAGCATTCAAATCAATTTTCAAAGTACTTATTGCGTCATCGGATTTACTATATAGAAAGATATTGTTCATACTGTGTATTTGTGTTATTCTAACGAAATAGCACACATACACCGCCACTGATTTGTTTGAATAAAGTTATTGAAAAATTGAATTTTAATATTTACTTTATATATATATATATATACGGTTGATTTCCATTTTTTGTGAATAATTGGAAATATTGGATCGACAATCGGCGTGGAGAATTGAACGAGACGATCTGGTCTACCCTGCTAGTCCCTTCTGTCGGGCTTGACTAACTTAGCTCGAATTGACTTTTTTTATATTTATTATTAGTAGTATTTGTAAAACTCGATTCGAGTTAGACCTGATCGGGTCAGACGGAGAGGGACGTTACATTGGTAAGGCAAAAGTCCGCCAATCATTTGGTTTTTCATGAGTTATTGTGGTTTGAGTCCTAAGGTTAGTAAGTTTTTGAATTTAGTCCTGACCTATATAAATGAAAAAATTTTGTTCAAAGGAATATCTGATTTGGATAAGATTGTTGAATTTGTGTATTTGGACATTTTTTCCAAAATTAGCATTCCACCAAATTTTTTTTTGGCATTTAAGGTATAGAATTGAAAGTAAAGGATTATTGGTGCTATTCTTGAGTCTTTTGGTATAAATTAAAATATTTTTAGATATTAATAGGAAATAATGAAAAAAAAAAAAAAAAAAAACGCTCCTTTGATTTATATTACGTTCGTTGTATGTACAGGTATCATAATTTTGGTTCTCTTCCACTCTTTTTGTTAGCTTGGGTAAATCGATTTCCGTTTCATAATTCTTTTGTAGTTTGGTAGTTTGTAGATCTAGTATTTATGTATGTAGTTAGATTTATTTTCCGGTACTAAATAGTAACATCTTGTATACCTTATTTACATTGTATTATGGATAATAATTGTGAATGCGTCAGTATAGATATTCCTGACTTAGAATACACAACTGTTGATGCAACGGGACATCCTAGCTTGGATGAAAATTCTAGTTTTGGTACCCTAGATATGAATCTTACTCCACCTATTCAGGGTACTATGAATGTGAGAACTTTCCCTTCACCTTTTGGTAATCTCTCCAATCAATCTGTGTTAAGTTCCGTTGGGACTTATAGATTAGTACATGAGCTAATCCTTCTTGCTGCAATAGCTTTAGAAATGAACAACGCGTGACCTATTCAGAACCAACATTACAAAATAGAAGGTTAAGTTCACCATTAATCCGATTAATGATCATCTTATGTAAATCCGATTAATGATCAAGTTCATAAGATATATAGAACTTGGAAATTATTATAGGAGAATTCCCTATATGCTTAGTTCGACCTCTCGTATAGGGAATAATAATGAATACGCTAGAAATCCCAATTATTGTGCAGATTCTAGGAATCCTGAATTAAGAAATCAAGATGGAATTTCTACTAATCCAACTAGTTATAGAAAGCGCGCTCAGTCGATACCCAGTCGGGAGACTTTGAATTTAGCACAAAGAAGTCGTCATAAAGTTTGTGGTCCTTTGGAAGAAGAAAAAGCTAAACGTTGCCATACGTAGTACCTTCCTTTCCCTCGCCCTCTTTTCTCTCTCCCTCTCTTTCCCTCCAGTGTGTGTGTTCAAGCATTCAACTCGAGAGCTTATCTATTTCAAACTGTTTTCCTTATAACAGAAAGAAGGAAAGAAAAAGGATCATTGACAAAAATTTGGCAACAGTTTGGGTTCAGTTTATTGCCCGTCAGTCAGTTTTCAAAGGGAGAGGAAAACCAAACAGGACAGTATGAAAAGAAACCGCACACGAGGGCGGTTTCCCTTTGTGAGCAAGTGGCTACCTATAGAGTGAGGCTACTATACTATGGAAATACTCGTCCCGAGTTAAATCTAGAATATAAATTAATGATGAAGTATACGCATATGAAATCGTTGACATATTTGGAGAACAGATTTTTAGGAATTATGAACGTTAGTGGTAACGATGGTATACAAATTTTTGAGGTGTTATATAAAACAGGAAATTTTATTAGATAGTAGTTATTTCTTTAGCATGATACTGTCTATATTGATTCCTAAGTGCGACGGTGTTGTTTTGAAATCTGTAACGTCGGCTTTAGAAAAGAACCTAAATTGGGAAACATTTAAGAATAATATGGTGATGCGGTTTATTACTTCCACTACCATTCATTCGCTAATTAGTGAGAGAATTTAAAGGAAACAAAGGTTAAGTGAGCTCATAAATGAATATGTTATTTCTGTTGTGGTTTCAATGAATATGTTGCATTTAGGTTTGGAAGAGACTTAGTTAGGATCATTTTGAATGGAATGAATCCTAACCTACGGTTCAGAATGCTTAATTACTATTTTCCTGCTAGTAGATTAGAACTCTTGGAGATTGCTGAACAATTTGTGTTGAATACTCGTGAACAGTTTGAGTACAATAAATTAATGGGATTTAATAAGGGAAAAAATAAAGTAGTTCTTTCTAATAGTTGTGCATCAACGTCATCTAATGTCAGCTTGAATGATCGAAAATATTCCCATGTACAAAATGTAAGGTCGAGTCGAGTGAAGGATAATAAATTCTAGGGTTCCGATTACTTCAGGTTTTTCGTTTAATAAGAAGATGGATCGGTCGGAGACAGCAGTTGTTGTGAATAAGAAATTCGGCAGTGTCCCGTCTGAGATTGATGGTGTAATGGCAACGTTTGTCTCGGGTAAAATTAATAACATTTATACGAATATTTGTATCGATGGTGGATCGAGTTTCAATCTAATTACTAGAAATCTGGTGAAGCGCTGTGGTGTCGATAAATATATTCATTCGGTAGATGAGAAAACTGTGAATGCTCCTGGCTTGAACTTCATTACGAGAGAAATAACATTAAATGTGAATTTTTGTCTGGATTTTTTCAGACTGTGGTTTTTCGTGTGGTTGACAATTTACCCTGTGATTGTTTATTAGGAATGCCTTTTCTTCGGACGACGTCGGCAGTTGTTGATTATAAGAATAATTCCATAAATTTATGTGATGGAAAGAAAAGGCTGCGAATTAATTTATCAAGATTTCTTCGGTATTTCAAAAAGGGATTACGACCTAATGATCCAGTCGGCCAACGGAAGTGTACTAGTGGTGAACAATGTAATAGTAAATTATCAACAAATTCGTCGGGTTTAGTTACAATATTTATTAAGAGAAGTTCCATATTCTTTCGGATTGAGTGAAAAGGGAATTCAATGTGAATTGGATCTTCAACAATTAGAAGATAAATTGTTAACGATTGATGCTCCGAATTCTTCGCAACTTACAGCTATGCGTAACTTGATAGAATATGATTTGTCGAAAAATTATCCTGTACGAATGACAGGATTCGAAACTCGGAAGAAGATGGTATGTGTCCCAAAGAGATTAATGATGATAATGAGTTTTTGGATAATGGCCATGACAGCTTAGGATGTGAAATTACTCCTCATATGGTAGGGATTTCGACAAGTGAGGATCACAATGACAAGAAGAAAAACAATTTATGTCCTAAAAAATCGTTGGAATTAATTCATCCAAATGTTTTATCTGCCGCAATTCAAGATGTAGATTCGAAGTCAGCTCTACAGAATATTTTATGAAAGAAGACTAAGAAGAAAAGGAATAATAACTTTTCTCAAAAAAGCCAAAAGCGAGTTATTTGAAAGAGACAGTGCCGTGTGATGAAGTCAACCGAGTGACACCTCCTAATAATTTTTTCAAAAAATAGTGGATAATTTTCCATTTAGTTCTTCCGAGGCATCCGATGTGGATGTTGAGCGTGCCGAAAATTTTAGGAAATATAAGTCGAGGTCCATCATTCTAACTATGCAAGTAGCTTTTTAGTAAAAAATAAAAATAACTTTAGAATCGTTCGGAATTATGTCAAAGCAAACCAACTTATAGTTAATGACCCATTTCCTTCTCCAAACATTAAAGATTGTTTAACTAGCTTATCTGGAAAGAAATTTCATTCAAAAATCGATTTACGCCGTGCGTATAATCAGGTTATTTTGGACGATAACTCGACAGATATAACAACAATTGTCACCCCGAAGGGTTTGTACCAGTATACGAAAGTTCCTGTTGGAATTAAGACTGGTAGCAATACCGAGTTATGCGAAAAATTTTGGGTGATTTGGAGAAGGATGGAGTAAAATCGTACTTCGATGATGTCTTAATCTCCTCCGATTCCATTGAAAAGCATAAAATTACGATTCGAAGTCTTTCAAAGATTTGAGGAATACAATGGTACGGTATCTCCAGATAAATGTATGTTTTTCTATACTAAAATAAATTATTTGGGATACATTATATCAGATCAGATGGAAATCGACCCAGCTAGGGTTTCAGCAATCAAAAATATTCCGCCTCCACATAAAAGAAGAGGTTTAATGAAAATTCTTGGATTATTTAGCTATTATGCTGTTTACCCCTGAAATGCAGGAATTTATGGGACCTATTAGCGAATTAAAGTCACCAAAAGAGAAATTTGTCTGGAATCTTGATCGTCAAAAGATTTTACACAAATTGAAGAAAATACTGGTAGAAAACGTTATTCTCAAAATTCCCGATTTGAGTAAACGTGGATGGATCTGGAAAAAGTATTGCGGCTTGTCTTTCTCAGGAAAACAGCAATGGGGAGCTTTAACCCGTTTTTTTTAATAAAAAACTCTGAGGCGGGCAAGCATCGTAGCATTTACGAAATTGAATTAATTAGTCTTGTAAAAGCAATGGCCAGATTTAGACATTATTTGGTAAGAGAATTTGATGTTCTCACTGAGAATTTGATGATAACAAGGCATTAACTTGGATTCTTAGTAATTCTAAACGATTGTTGAAGTACGGTCGTTTAGTTGAAACTTCATGTGTTTTCATTGAAAATTAAGCACGTAAGATCGAGTGACAATTTAATAGCTGACACCTTAACAAGGGTATATGATCCCTTTGAATTTACTATTATTGATAGTCGTATGGGATTAGTTGCTTTTAATCATAATTTGAGACTGGCTCATAGATTGAGATTGACATTGATACAAGAATCTATTGATAAATTACAAAAATAAGATTCTTATTTGAAAACTAATTGAGAAATTAGAAAGAGGTGAAAATCTCCCAGAGTATATTCTTAATAAGAACATTTTGTTGAAAAGGACAAATTCTGTTCACAATCCCAATAAAATTGTTATACCTAAGGCGTTGCAACGAGTTCTCATTAAGTACTATCATGAGGATAAATTAATTGGCGATCATACTGGGACTTATAAAACGCTCAAGAAACTAATGAAAAGATTTACTTAGGGAAAAATGAAGGAGGATGTGACAGAATTTGTTCGTAGTTGTAACTGATGTCAACATACAAAGGAAGACAATCGGAGAAAAATGAGTCTTCTAGTTTCTGAATATAATAAACGTGTGGGATCCCATTGGATGTTCGATATAATCGGTGTTCTTCCAAATTCTAAGGCTTTAAGTATATATTAATTGGTGTTGAAAATGCAAACCGTTTTGTTGTGCTTGAAAAATTGAGAATGTTATCTTCAGCTTGAATTGCTGATAAAATGTCTGATATATTTTTTAGCCGAGTTGGGTTTCCAGCAGCCATTTCTACGGATAATGCTTGTTCTTTGTCTCGGAATATTTTAAAAGGTTCTTATTCGGATTGGGAATCAGACACATTAAGTTAAGCCCGTATCATTTTGAACGAAACACCGCTGAACAATTCATCAAAACTTTGAAATCTTCAATTCGAGCATATTTTGCTAATAAACAAAATCTTTGGGCAACCCTGATTCCAGATTTACAATATACACTTAACGTAAGTGAGCATTCCGGTTTAAAGATGTGTCTAATGAAAATATTCTATGGATGTCCTACTTACACTCCTCTTGAAAATCGGTGGAACATTTCGGAATCGGATATTTGTGGTAAAAATACCCACGATCTCTGGCTTCTGGCCATGAGAAATATGGAAAAAAGCTGGATCAGGCAAAGAAAACTGATGTTGCAAAGATGTAACGTTCAAAATAGGCGACAAAGTGTTGGTCCGAATGCAGGTAACGCCATCTTTAAAAGATATCACAAAATCATTAAGTGACAAATGGCATCGACGGTTTGTAGTGAGAAAATTTTTGAGGCTAAATACTGTACTAATTTCTAATGAAAAAGATAGTCCAGATTTATATAAGCGTAGTCATGTTTCTGAATTAAAAATTTACCGGGAATCGAGAAATTAGTTGAGCAATTGAAAGATTGGAAAACAAATGAATAGTAAATTAGTATTTAACATAAGGTTTATGTATATTTGTTGGAAAGAACAGAATTTTTAGAATTAATTATAGTAAGTATATTTTGATATTAAGAAATTATGGCAATAATTTCCAAAAAAAAATTACCGTGCAATTTAAATAATTTGCATATATTGTTTGAATATTTTAAAATTAGTCACTCAAATTTAAATTTTGTTTAATCTTTAAAATTAATATTGATAACAGCTTGGTAATTAGAAAACAGACTCATTTAATTTTTGGTGTTTTAATACTTGTTATTGTTTATTAATTATTTTTTCTTTATTTTTTATAGATTCGAATTGTATTTGTAAAAAAAATGAAAAAACAAAAATCCAAAGGACTGGCGGTTGTACCGACCCATCTTTCTGTTGGATCCTGGGACCCACGAAAAATGGACTCGTCCACGAATGTTGAGAAAAAAAATAAAAAAAGGAAAAATATATGTAAGGAATAGTACATTATTACAGCTATTGTTTTTTAATGATATAATAAACTTAATCTTTGTTTAATCTATTTTTTAAAATTAGTCAATTTGTTGAGTCTGTACTGTACGTTCAATTGTACTGTACGTGTCTGCACGTTCAACTGTATGTTTGTGCGGTTGTGGTTTTTGTCTCACGCTTTGCTGTTTTTTTTTAAAGTAATTTATAGCTATATTGTTTTAATTGATAATTTCTTGACTTGCAATTTTACGGCATTAACTTGGATGAATTTTGGCGTCAATTATTTCAATTCCTGATCGTTGGAGTTTATATGGAAAGATTCAATATTTCTAATAACTTTTTCTTTCCAGATATTTTTTGGTTGTATTAATTTTGATGTGCCGTGAAACTTGGTCTCGTAAAAATTGTGCTAGTTAAATCTTTTTATTCTCCAGCAGTCAGTTCCTTAGTTGTTAACAATATTGAATCTTGAAAGAGGCCTACTCAAATGTTTACAGATGAATTAATTAGAGAATTTTACGAAAAAATTAATTCAAATTTCAACTCATACGGATTGTAATACTTATTATATGTAATCTTATTGAATTATTATATCTTTCACGTTCAACTGTATGTTTGTGCGGTTGTGGTTTTTGCCTCACGCTTTTCTGTTTTTTTTTTTTCTTTTTGAAGTAATTTATAGCTATACTGTTCTAATTGATAATTTCTTGACTTGCAATTTTACGGCATTAACTTGGATGAATTTTGGCGTCAATTATTTCAATTCCTGATCGTTGGAGTTTATATGGAAAGATTCAATATTTCTAATAACATGTTTTTTCCAGATATTTTTTGGTTGTGTTAATTTTGATGTGTCGTGAAACTTTGTCTCGTAAAAATTGTGCTAGTTAAATCTTTTTATTCTCCAGCAGTCAGTTCCTTAGTTGTTAACAATATTGAATCTTGAAAGAAGCTTACTCAAATGTTTACAGATGAATTAAGTAGAGAACTTTACGAAAGAATTAGTTCAAATTGTAACTCATACGGATTGTTTAGGAATTTTTTGTAATACTTGTTATATGTAATCTTATTGAATTTGATGAGACAAATCAGGATAATTAATCATATTTAATTAGTGTATGGCTTAGTTTTCGTCATTGCATTAAATTGAAGCAGTTTGGAAATTGTTTGTTGTTTAGGGAAAATTCTTAGATAAAGCAAATGAGAATATTAGTAGACTTTACATCGAGAAAGAATACGATATATTTTGTCATTTTTTATTATTAAGATTATAAATATAAAAGTTGAGAAACTCATTAATTTTTTTTTATGATGAGACCATTAAAATCAATTTTCAAAGTACTTATTGCGTCATCGGATTTACTATATAGAAAAATATTGTTCATACTGTGTATTTGTGTTATTCTAACGAAATAGAACACATACACCGCCACTGATTTTTTAAATAAAGTTATGGAAAAATTGAATATATATATATATATAAATATATATATACATATATATATATATATATATATATATATATATATATATATATATATATATATATATATATATATATATATATATATATATATATATATATATATATTGTTAATTTCCATTTTGTGTGAATGATTGGAAATATTGGATCGACAATCGGCGTGGAGAATTGAACGAGACGATCTGGTCTACCCTGCTAGTCCCTTCTGTCGGGCTTCACTACCTTAGCTCGAATTGACAATTTTTTATATTTATTATTATTATTATTATTATTTGGATAACTCTCGATTCGAGTAAGACCTGATCGGGTGAGACGGAGAGGGACGGTACAGTTTCCGCAATTCCCAACGCAAAAACTTAACATTAATATTTGGTCCATCCATAGAGACGTCTCAAGTGAAAGGCTGAAGCTTTCCTTTGAACACGACTAATAAATCTCTTACTGTAGGATGACTTAAGAACGTTGATCCAAACTATAATAGTAACCAAGAATCACCTCCCAGCTTCGAAGATAGATATGTCAACTAAGACGTACCTGGAAGATCAAAAATAGTCATCGGCATGGACGATCTTCTGCCAACGTTATGGAAGGCCATGGATTCCATCGCGGTTGAACTTGGTGGCCCAGCGAAGAAGTTATAAAGTGCAGTTTGCACCTTTACTAGGGATTTGAAGTGGCATCCTCTAAGGTGATTTTCCAAGGAATGGAAAAGGTGATAATCGGAAGGTGCAATCTTCTGGGAGTATGGCGGATGCAATAGTATTTTCCATGCAAGGCGTAAAATAGTGTACTGGGTTATTCTAGCCACGTGGGGCTTAGCGTTGTGCTGTAACAGAACGTCTTTGCGATTCAGGAATGCTGGCTCAGAGTTTTGAGTTTTTCTTCAACACGGCTCAACTGATCACAGTACGCAGTTACATTGATACTTAGACCAGCTGATAGCTGTTCCCGATGCACGATGCTGCGAGCAGTTCACCAAATACACAGCAGGACCTTCTTCTGGTGCAGTGCCGGTTTCGGCTGTTTAGGAACCGGTTCATGGAGTGCTAACCAATGATGATGGCGTCGCGGACCTTCGTACAGGACCCACTTCTCAACACATGTCAATACCCTGTCCAGAAAGGCTCCTTCCTCAAACGAGACAGCAAAGAAACATAGGTGTCTGCTCGCGTTGCCGTCTGGCCTGGAGTCAAAAATCATGTGGAACCCATCGACGCAACTTGTAGTGCTTCCGAAGTTGATGGAGGTGCTGCCGAATGGTTTCTAAACTCACACTGAATTGTAGTCCCAGTTCCTCATATGTCTGGCCACTGTTCGCCTCAATTGCTGCCTGAAGATCTTCATTTTGTACATGTATAGGTCTTCCGGCACGTGGTGCGTCTTCGGGTGTGTCGTCACCGTTCTTAAACTTGTTGAACCACCGCAGCATTGTCGGCGTAGTCACATCATCCTCACCAAAGGCCTCCAATATCTTCCGCCCCGCTGCAGCGGCGCTTAACCCGTTTGAAATCGTACAGCATACAAGCCCTTATGATGCTCTGTGGAGATCCTATGTTCACTCTGTCCTTCAGCAAGTTCACGGTGTAACTCAACTGCCACAACCAGGTAGTATGTTGGATATACCCACACTAACAACTGACCTCCGCCTTATCTCCATTCGCAAGTGTGAGGGCCAACTGAACTCAGACCTGCACAAAATTGATACAACTTCCTTGGTTACCTTTATACTTACTAACAACCTGCTCTTCCTTGTTACTCCAAAACTTAATTATAAAATAGATTTGTTCCTTTTGGCTTACTTTATTTGAGCTTCCATCAAACGAAATACTAAAACAATCGCTATTAGTTACATTTCCCATTACTTGTTTCAGGAAATAAGGTGCTACACCGTAAACGATACAGCATGCCAGTTTTGCCCTCACAACTGCGATCTCCTTGGCTATGTGACTTTCGGTAAACATAATGGGGAAAATGTTATTTAGCCAGCTGAAGAAAGTGATAAATGAACATAAACTGACTGCAAGAACCATAATATTTCTTCCTTCGTTGTTTTCTCCTTTGTAAGATATTTTAGCATTCCAAGGCATGTAATCTCAGTGGTCGGTCCAGAAACTGATGCTTTACACGTTTATTCCTGGGAATTATCACTACACACTGATGCAGGCATCACTTCATTTCCTTGACACACGGTTTCGGCTTCTCTTTCTGAACCATGAACATCTCAATACCATATGATTTAGCATAACCCACAGCGATCATATGCTTTCTGCCGTTCATGTGCGTAACTAGTGCTAGTTTCCTTATGTTGTTAAGAAAAACAACTTTCAGATATTTTGCAGTAAAATGAAAATTCGTCAGACCTGCAAGGCAGAAGCCAGGAAGAGAACCCACTACTTTTAAGTCACCGAGAATTGAACGAACATAACTTACACTTGGAGGATGCCATAACGTGAGGTACATTAACATGTGAAAACACAAAGCACCGTTATATAAAAACTGAAATATAGACAATGGACATTTATTTATTTATTTTAAAGAAAAAGGAAAACCTTCAGAGGTAGCTGATTACGGAGAACATCTCCTTTCGCTCATGCGATTATTCTGACTAGTCGAAATTTGCAACTGAATTGTGGTCTGCTACTCGTGCGCTTAAAACAATGACCACTATGTTTGTACCCCACAAGTCGGTATAGGGAAAAATATCTGCGCTGCTCACTAGGGCAGAGGAAGATACGAGCATCTTTTTCAAATGTGTACGACCTTGCAAATATCTCAAAGTACCAGAACTTAAGGCTTCTTTTAAAAAAGAAAACTATTTGGCTATTTATTACCAATTATTTGAATATACCTGAATATCATTGGACAAAGTTGTAGTGTACTAATCTGAACCAGTCTGAGTTAATAAACCAGTATTCTCATGTTTGGGTCATCAATCGACCTTACGAAGCGAATTTTATTCATTTTTAAGAAAGAAAAAAAAAAATCAACAATATAAAAGCACAGTGATTTGATTGTAGAGTGCTAATTTCTTATATGCTACTTCGTCGTGGATTCGGTAGTTAGGAGTTTTGCGGGAAGCCCGATGAAATTAACACTAACACATTAAAATTCTTTACTGAGTTACACACAAGGACGCACAAATCTAAAATAATAATCATGTCTGTGAGCATTCTGAGAATACACTAGTGCTATTATCGAACAACTTTATCGTATCGAAATACTTTACGGTACTCAAAGAGAATAGCTGCAAAATCGTGTTTTCTTTTTTGACAGGCGACTTGTCCTCTAAATTTTAAAATTCTTTTAACCATTCCTACCTACTCACATTCTCTTCCATGTTTTGAATCCTCTTCGAATTGGATTTACGCTGATGATGGAAGAAAGATCTTCCGAAAACCCTACTTAATTTTTTTTTTTTTTTGAGTACAAGCCTTTTGTTTACGTTTCTTTCTACTGTCAATAATAATTAAAATTAACGCCCGGACAAAACTCTTAATTGAAAAAAAATTTAAAATTTGGAAGGCATATAGGATTTGTGACATAGGATACCACTAAGGAAAGAACATTTGGAAAGTCGATGGGGAAGGAAACTTGGTATTTGAACTCAAATTCGGTATGCTTGTATGTTTAGGTGCGGGGTCCTAGGACAGCTGAGTGGGGATAACAATTACTATAACAAAATGTTCATATCTGGGGACCAGGGAAGGTAAGAGACATGAAACTTGGTATCTGAACTGGAATTCGATATGGATGAAGATTTTTGAGGTGCGAAGCCGTAGACTGAGTAAACACAGGGTCTGGCGGGTGAAGCTCCCAGCTAGCAGAATATTAATATAATATACAAAAGTAAACATACGTAACCTTATATTTTTCCAGAAAATTTTAAGAATTCCCTGACTTTTCCAGTCACTTTGAAATTCCTTGAGATCTCCACGTGCGCAAGAACCATAGACATGCTCAATTCCCAGAACAGCCACATGTGGGCTGTGAATAATCTTCATGCATCCCTTGTGCAACTCCACTGTCTCGTGTGGTATAATAAATGATTGCCTGGTTGGACCTTACTTGACAGGAACGTTACACATGCATTTGCAGCTCAGTGTCAGTACTATATTAGACGCGTACAATGTACCGAAATACGCTGTTATCGAATTCTGACAGAATAAGGATGGTGTATGTGAAGGTGGTTCCAAAATTGTTTTAGGATGGGAAGGTATAGCGTGTACACGTCTCGCGTGAATTGTCGGGCGGAAAGTGAGACTCAGTTTTTAGACAATGTGGCAACTAGCGACGAGATATGCGTGTGTGAATACTACTCACAATCAGAAAAGATGAACTTCAGAGTGGCACACAAAGGCATCTTCTCGCTTAAAAATAGCTCGCGTGAGCAGATCGAAAGTGCAAACAACGCTCATTCTCTTTTTCGATGCAAATAGTAAATCTATAATCAGTTCGTGTCTGTGGGACAGACAGTCAACCGTCAGTACTACGTACACGTCCGCGAACTGCTGCGGCAAAGGGTCCGACGCGTCGAAAAAAGATTGCGAAAGCCTAACAACGCACACTACAACAACATCGTTCTCTTACATGAGTTCTTCGCCAAGTACAACATATCAAAGCTGCCTCTACCGCCGTACGGCGCGGACTTGGCACTGCTAGATCTTGATCACAAGCTAGAGGAGCTTGACGGTTCACCATTTTCGACGCGCTGTTTGAAGAAGTTTTCATCGCCGACTTCCAGAAAACGTACTGGGAAAGGCAACAACGCTGGCACGGGTGTGTCGATGAAATAATTATTATTTTGAAGAATTTTTATTTGAAACAAATTTGGTTTTCTGAATTTTTTCTCATCACGTTTGGTACACACCTGTCATGTGTTTGTATGTTGGAAGATGAGAACTCAGCAGAACTTCTGACTAACAAGATTTTACAGTTATGCTCAATCGAACACACACACTTCTTTTATCACCTAATATTCTTCGTGTCTTGATCTCTGTTCAGGAAAAGAAAAACATTTCTATAATTAGAAAAATATATTAATTTATTATCATTCGTCTTTGGGAGGATATCCAGATGATAAATTAAAAATTAGAATTTCGAATTTTAAATTGGAGTCATTAAAATGAGAAAACTGGAGCCAAAAATATAAGTTTGAAAACAAAAGTCCTATGCAGAATCTTCTCTAGTGGAGACTAAAACAACATGACGGACCTGACTATATTATAAGAATATTGTGCTCAATAACGATGAAAGGAAAATTAAATACAAGGAAGAGTAAAGTATCAAGAAACGAGTGTGATTTAACATACAGAAAAACTAAATCACATTATGCTTCTTCCGCGTAAAAGAGTTCTTTGTAAAGATCAAACAATACCACTGAACGGAAAATATCCAAATTAAGAAACAGACCAGATTTAAACGAAATGATAATTCACCCATACAGAATTATAATTGTGGTTTCCCAAGAACGCCAATTTATCATCACTAAAATACAAGCCAAACTGTATGATATTATCCCCTTTTTGTACAGTTAAGCTGAAAAACATTACCGACTTGTCTTTTAAAAATCTGTTCTCTAAATTAAGCAATTTGATGGTACTGGTACCAGTTAGTAGGGGAATCTTGCTTAGACGATCTTAAGTTACATTTTTTTAATCTACAAATCACAGTATAACCCTTTAACGATATAGGGGAAAGTTATCAAGCTTCTTCTAATTAAGAACATTAAAATTACATTTGGATAATTTTAAGAGATCTTTCGTAAATTGTACTATTTGATAAAATAAGAAAAGCTATTTTATGTTATAATTTGAATATATGGTAACTCAACGAATTTTAATTACTGTTATTATAATACAATGCGATCAAAAGTGAATTAAGCTGTTCGGACGTTGGCTTTCAGTATGGTACTTACGTCGTTGGAAGATGATTATGTAATAACTGTCTTATCTGTAGTTCTATTATGTAATAACTGTCTTATCTGTAGTTCTATCTTATAGTTTTAAACATACAAGTATATTTAGCGAAGACTATTGTGCCACGTATTATGCTAGGCAATTAAAATACGCTAAAGAAATTTCTGCAGCTGCAATTCCGAGTCACTCACAAAGCTACTGAAAATTCGTACTTTTTACAGTAAGTACAATAATCACGTCTGAGAAGCAACTTACACTATCGTCTTCAAACGTATTTCCAGTATTGTCTGTCCAGGATCTTATACAATGATATGCAACACCCTCTTTAAGAAAAGAAAACGAACTATCCAAGAAAACAAAATTATATTTCACAGAACGTGGAAGCAAATTATTCACGATTAAAAAATCATGCCACACCGAATAACTTGCAAACAAAACAGAACAAAAACTAAGCAGATGATCGTAGGTGCTATAAGAAAACTACTACAAAATAAGGCTTACTTAATATTCCTGAAACGGGTGAGAAATTTGTAAGAAAGCTTGACGATCCACTTGACTTTGATCTTGACACACCAGAAGTAGATTCTTCCTGCACGCACTGCTGAATATATATATTATCCTCACTTCTGGGTCGGTCTAGAAAAGGCTGTTTATCTGACATTAATGCATATGATTTGTGTATGTCTATGTCACGTTCAGCAGTTGAATCATGCACTAAATTGTCGACACTGAAACTCACAGACTTTGTTTCCGCTCTATGAATCGTATATGTAATATCGTAGATAGACTCGTCAAGAGACACAGCAGGAAAAACTTTTCTTGAGTTATAGTTAAAATCCTTCAACGATCCTGGAACTATATTTGGTGTTGATTTGAATGCTGCACTACTCCTTTTGAACTGGTAGTTATTATCCAAAGCAAGTCTAGAAAAGTGTTTAGCCAAAGCTGCAACTTTTCCGCAACTAAATCTAGCTGCGTCTGGAGATTTCCAAGATTTTGACATATCTACAACACTGTTGCTTACATCTAAGTTCAAAATTGTACTGCCAATAATCTTTGCTTTCTCGCAATTTACTTTGTTTACATTTAGAGGTGCACTTGCCCGAACTTGTCCAACATCTGCTGAAATCGTTGTAGAAAATAATGATGAGAAATTCGCACTTGCTTCCAATGTACATGACGAAGAACATGGAGATGTCGTCGTTGTACTATCGCCTTCAGTAGAAGGCATACGTATAAATTTCGAAGTACAAGTATTAGCATTTACGTTCAAATCCTTGCTTTCTGAATACTTTTGATCATTAAAATAGTGATGATCTGTCTCAGGCGAAAATGAAACACAATTATTTGATTCATCATCTGCTTTCCTCTCTTCATTAGACTGAGGTTCTGGGTATTCGGAAGTTAACAGATTTCTCTTACTTTCGTTGCAAATTGTACAATTTAACCGTCCATGTTGATTTGAATCTTTATGCAATGCTGATAAAACTGAACTATAATTACTTTTTCCGTTTCTACTTAGCTCAAGAGATGAAAAAGAGTGTGGTACTAATAATGTATTGTTAGTAACATAAGCAGAATCCTGAATATCCGCACCTGCAATGTTCACATTCAAGTTGTATCGAGAATTGCTGCTCGTCATGGATCCATTACGAGGCACCTTGCTCCAAATGGCAGAATTGTCTCTGTAGGCAGAGCGAAGGTTAGATAAAGAAGAACTAGAAGGCACACTCCCAACATGCTTCCTGGAACCCACTGTTTGAGAATAGAAAGCATAATGAGATATTTGGGAAATCGCTACAGAAAATATTAGTACACTCAACCACTAAAAAAGAATACATAAATATGTGAATTAAGAAAATACTTACTGTAATCTGCTACAATAAATAAACTGATGAAGCAGCACACGCTGAAGTGACCGCCATCATTATAACCAGAAAATTATTGCACAAGATGTCAATTGAGAGATTACTGTTAACAGCTCATATGATAAGAATACCGAGCAGAATGGCTGTGTATTAAAGTACTGTAAACTATAGTGTGTGCTGTGCAAAATTTATTGAACTCAAAAATATTACAAAAGTAAAACCTAAACACTATCCGGAAATTTAATGAGGGTGAGTATATTTCAATTTTCCCGGTTCTTGAGACTTGCTGCGGAAGATGAGATATCAGCAGAGAAATCTAGCAAAGGTGTGAGAATTCGGCGCGAACACGTAACACATACAGTTTACGTAAAAAGGTCCATTATTAACAACAGTGTTAGAAAACTACACGCAGGAAAACCTCAAGAGTTAGTGTGCATGTGAAATTCAAACGTATTTTGCGATTACAAAGCGCAGGTCCTACAAATCATTTATCAATCTGTAATTTTCAAGAAACGTTACATTTGTTCGTATGTAGTGCATACTCACAAGGTATTTTATCTGTGATCTTCGAAAACAAGCTTCAAAAATATTACTTAGGTACAAGAAAAATATTGCAGGGTGTCTACTAAAATTCCAAAATGAAATTTCGTGACTTTTTCGTGACCTTTTCTTTACGAAATCATAAAATTTCCTAATATTTTCAAGAGCGAATTTAGGTGCGAATTAAGCCGAATTTTCATCCATGGGATGGAAACGTACTTTGCTTGCGATTTTGCAGCGTCTAAAGCCGACCATAGACATTTTTGGTGGTGAACTTTGACATTTTATACAACAAAATTTTTCAATCTGTACTTACATTTGAACTGTTAAAAAAAATCGTGACCCAAAAGCTACATTTCATGACTTTTTCGTGACTTTCATGACCATTTTCTGATTTCGATGACTTGACATTCGTGACCGATAGACACCCTGATTTGTAACAATTCCCTGTATTTCAACATGCATAACAGAATAGCATAATAATAAAACTCAGTTAAACGTTGCCAAATTTACAGTATTTTGCAGAATGTGAACATTGACACGAGAATAGTGATACACTGGGAGTTACGTATAATCTTGGAATGTGAGAACTTGCATGCTTTGAAGACAATACGAAACAGCACTGATTTGAGATTTCTCAACGGATAACATTGTATACACGAGAAGTGAAAAGTAGTACTGCGAAAATATTGGTTATCCACATTGACATTATATGGCCCTGGAAAAATTTTCTTCTCGACCCCTTCTCAGATAAAATCTTCATTAATCGAAGAACTGCATGCAACAGATCAGTCAGTTCGAACTCATGCATCTTATATTCTCGGTATTTAGCATTCGCTTCTGATGGTTGGGATCTCTGGTATGATCCAAACACTATGTGAGTGGGTTTCTCCGGAGTTCTCCTGCAGGGGTCATTTGGAAAGAGCAAGTGGAGCAATTACACCTAACTTTGAAAGGTGAGTATTTTAAAACTGACTGAGAAAAATGGTTATCAGACGTAAGTCTAACAAGCAGACTGTCGATGAGGAGATGCAGAAATTTCTACGTCGGATAGAAGTATTATCAATTTCCACGACAAAGTGCGAACGGGGATTTCCCCTAATGAATTTACAGATGACTGATATTAGAAATATACTAAGTGCTCAAACATTGTCTAACTTGTTGTTCATCAATGTTAATGGCCACCGGTAGACAAGCTCAAAGTAGACGAGCTAGTTATTTCTTGAACATCATTCCGCTGCGGATGATTTACCACGAAAAGGTCCTGGAGGCCAACAGGATATAAACCCGATTTTAGATTTAAGGTGGCAAATTACGAGTTATGGAAAATGTATGTTACTAATGGCTTATTTGTGTTATTCAACTTTGTACCGAATTTTTAACAACTCTCTCCTTTCCTTTTTATAAACTAAAAGGTAAACTACTTTGAATACATATTCATAATAATTGCAATTATGCATATTTGTAACTTAAATTTCACGTGGTGTTTTAGTGATTACACAAATTACAATTATGAGCATACTTTATGGAGATGCTCTCACAGAGGGTACCCGAGTACCTTTATATGCTATAAAAAACTGATTTTTCACGTCTTTTGGAGAAAAATACTGTGAACTGAGAAATCATAACCTTTTCCTTATTGTACAAGGGTATTTTCTTGCGAATAGAAGTTTCTTTTGGAATGCGTTGAGAAATTAACACTTGCACGAATACCCTCTTAGTACAAGTATATTTTATTCACACACTAATTTCCCCCCACCTCGAAGTGCTTCAATTTCCTCACTGACAAACACTTTACCACTTTATATCGTAAAGGTCAGATCCACCGTTATTGTAACAGAGTGATGCTTGAGCGATTGACCGTAGAAATTCAAACTCTGATTAGTGACAATATCACAGTCCAGTAGAGAAGAGAACGTGGATCATGTGTCCGAGTTGATGACGATGGATTTTGGTGAATCAGACTAAGTGACAGGGGATGAGAGTGGTTCATGGTGGGTGGTGGGTCAGAGTGGGTCAAGTTTTCATTGACCTACGCCAACTCTGTTACAGTACCAAATCCACGACTATTAAATATCATGGATTGTTAAAATGATGGTATATAATTCAATATATATTTTAATACACCAAGTAGTACTAAAAGTAAAAAATATATATATTTTAGGAACATGTATTAACTGCTATCCAAATTATAGTATTTTGGAACTACAATACTTTTATTACAAGCAGATTATGGAATAGTTTTATGTATAAAAATTAAGAAAACCCTGACATAAGTAAAATAAACATTTTTTACAGTCCTTATGTAAGTAATTACATCAAAAGGAGTTTACGTGAGCACTTCGCAAATTCAATTGCAAGCTGGTCTAGATCTAGTGCACGCAGAATATCTTGGTTGTAAGCCAGAAAAACGAGGTCCGATTTTCTTTCATGTCTCATAGATAGACGTTGAGGTCGAAGGAGAGCTGTCAGATGTGAGAAGGAGTTTTCGACCGTGGACGTAGAAGACGGAATAATTAGAGCAGCTTATGTAAGCATCTTTAGGCCTGGGAATGCCTCGCCATATTTTCCAATTTGTTTTGTGAGCTCTTCCAGAGATGATGTCTTTTTGATCAGTCGATTTGCTAGATTATTTCCTGCTTCAAATTCTGAAGCACTTTGCAATGCAGGTCTTTGTACTTTACATCATCACACAGAGGTTTCAAATTTTCTTCACTTCTTTTCTCGCTCAATAAGTGGTGAATGGCACAATCACAGCTGTCCCTGTATCACTGAATCTGCTCCGAATTTCTTCGACGGAGATATCGAGAACTTCGAAGTAATCTTTTCAGCTCCTTCTCGTCTTCCTTTCCCTTCTCCAAATTTATGCCTTCCAAATCAACAATCGAATCAGCTAAGCGACTTGGGAGTGTGCATTTGCTTTTCAATGGTTGCTGAGTCGAAGTGTTTAAAGCATATGCCTTCATTGGATCGTGAAGGATATTTTCAAATATTTCTTCGTCTTGCCGGCAAGACCTAAGCTGTTCCGTTACCGATCCTATTAACTTCACAGCGGCATCAATGTCCAAATCTCTTCTTTGTAGCAGTGCGTTTGTTGGTTTTAGATATCGAAGAATCCTGAACAAGAGCTCAGGAAACAGAAAGTCTTAGTGGAGATCTGATGTAGTAAACCGGTAGCTTCAACTTTGATTGAGGCGCGTTCTTCACTGGAAGTTTGAATTGCCATCAGTGCGCTTAATATGTGAAACCTGTCGTCATGAATTACAATCACTGTGTCAAGATGTCCAGCCCAACGTTGTTCCAACAATCGCTTTAAACTCCTTCCTGCGTATTCTGCTGCAACGCGTCCTTTTCTGAAAAAGAAATATAGTTGTTGACAAATATCAAAGAACTCTTTCAGTTCAGGAATTGGGTCAATGGCTCTATAAATAACTAAATGTAATTGGTGATTGGAACAGTGAACAAACAAAATGTTCCTCTTCAAATCCTCAGACAAAATAGCTTGCACTCCATTTTTCTGTCCACTCATCATAGATGCTCCATCGTAGCACTGTGCTATTATCGTGTCGGTTTTGAATTCTACTTTTCTTAAACAATCTAAAATGGCGTTCTTCATGCTGGCAGCTCTTGTTTGTCCAACTTCAGTATAGCTACGCATCTTTCTTGCACTTTAAAATTCACAAGGTATCTAATTGCGACAGAAAAATCTTCGATTCGTTGTTTGTCTCTGGTTTCATCTGCAAGAAATTAACAAAATATCCTTTCGTTTGCTTCATTTACTATTTTCCTCTTAACAGATTCTGCCATGAAATGAATTATCTCATTCTGAATATCCGGACTAGCGTATGTTGCATTGGCAGGGATAGTTTTGACAATTTCTGCTAATTTCGTATCTTTAAGAATACTAAATTCAAACAAATTTAAGAACAAACCACTTGATTGTTTTCCGAGTTGCTCACACCCAGAATCTTCCCTGAAAGACAACTGATTCACATCCAAGAATTGAATAACTTCCATCACACTTTTAACATAGTAACTATTATTCACAATTACATCACTACACATCTTCTTCACGACCATTTCGCCCGAGTCCTCACGTTTTCGTTGCTCCAAGTAGCAAGCCACAGCGTGCCTATGAGTTTGAGAATTGGCGTGACGAGAGAATCCCTTATTTTTCACGGTTGCATGCTTCCAGTCTCTGAAACTATTCTGCACAAATGAGGGATCACTGTTTCTTGACGGATATTTCCGGCATGGGAAGCAAAAGGCAGCATCTAACATAACAGAACACTACAGCCAATCCCACATTTTGTACAATATTGGCCGAAATCGTCGAATTGAACCAGAAATGCTGGAACCTGGAAAATTTGCAAGATGTGGCTGAGCAGTTTTTGTATCGCCAAGGTCTGATACATTGTGGAAATCAACACCAACATGGTGGAAATCAGATGTTTGACGTTTAGTTTCTTCTTGACCTTCAACAGATGTTGATACAGGTGACCCTGCTTCTGAATTAGATTCATTTTCGATAACTTTTGCACCAAAAAATGAAGATGGATGCCTGCTTCATATTTATGGCGTTATAATAGTCAGTAGAGTAATTGGAAACGTCTGGCGAGGTACATTTACCTGTAGTTCATTTTCTACTGTTTTTGTTTCCTTCTGGAAATTCGCTAAGCACTCTGCTACTTCTTATTGCGCGCAATTATAATGGTGTGTGACAAAATCTTTTTAAAATAATAGGTTCGGTGTTCTGCTGCCGTCTTGATTTTTATCTCTGAGTGCATATAAGGAATTAACGTTCTCTTCATTCCGTATATTTATAAACAAATCATGAGACAAATGGTTCGGGGCCACTCAGAAAACACAGTGAGCCGATGCAAACTGCTATTTAGAAACATATTACAATCATTGATTTATTTTCGTGGGTGCTCCCCGCAAAGACTCAAATCAAGTCGTGAAAAACAGTATTGTTGCCACTTTTACAATAAACAAAACTTCCGAATTCCCCACTGATTTTTCTGTATTTTAAAGGCGCATGTACGTTTTCTCCAGACATCACAGTTTCGGTACCAGTTTCATATATGAGATATGCGTTTTCCTTGCACTGTAAGGAACATGGGCATGTTGCATGTTTTACACGTTAATTACAGGCACACGTGGGACGTGTACTGTCAAGTCGGCAAAACAAATGTTTTTTTTATCTGCAATGTTACACATGCACAAGCCAGGCACTCACATTCATGTAACATAGCCTGTTTTCGGGTCAATTTTCATATGGGTATTCTTTGGAAGGGCATCTTGTCCAACGCCTTGGATGCTTGTCGTGGTTGTGATTCTTCAAACTCTTGGAACGAGGAAAAGTAATACATGGGAGATTATTGAGTATATCTAGTAATAAGAGTAACTGCTGTTTTTCGTAGAAATATACGCCACGTTCAATTTCATTTGTTAGTAGTAGTAAATGCGCGCTAAGTTCAATTTTATTTAGTAAATAAAATCACAAGATTCTTCTATTTGGGATTTGCTGAAACAATTTGAAACTTCTGGACGACGTCCTTTTTAATGCGGAAAAAAATATTTTAGAGCGGGCATTGCCCGCTCTAGTCCCTCCCTGGCTACGGGCCTGTATTTCAGCATGCATTTGTCCTACCAAATTGAAAATTGCTGGACGTCTCCAACTCATGCAGAGCTAAAACTTTGATCTCTCAACATTTTTTTCCTAAAACCACTTGAAGGGGTGAAATCAGGGTCTGCAGTAGCAACATTTTTCGACACTGAAACCATGTTTGGGAAGACGAAACAACTGACGTAGAAGTGGGAATTTGTGTGTGCATGTAGTCCGGGGTCATACGTTAATACACAAAAATTTACAGACCTGTAGCTGCTCCCAAAGGCCTGAAAAGAAAAATCGTAAAGTTGGGGAATTATGCCAAATTAGCACATTTCGCTGTCCAATATCTGCAATGGGCCTGGATAAAAAAATTGAAATTTTGGGAATAGTTAGTCCTTTAGTATACCATAACACACAACAAAGCACATTTTGTATTTTTGAGCAGAAGGGGGTCAAAGTATTAAGTAATGACATACTCTAGGAGGTGTTTTGTTTATAAAATCTTTTTTGGGCATTGAAAACATGTTTCGGAAGACGAAACAACTGACGTCGAGGTCTGAATTTGTGTGTGCACGTACTCCAAGGTCATAACGTTAATACACAAAATTTACAGATTTGTAGCTGCTTCCAAAGGCCTGAAAAAAAAAAAAAAAAAAAAAAAAAATCGTAAAATTGGGGAATTATGCCAATTAAGCAGATTTCACTGTCCAATATCTCCACTGGGCCTGAATAAAAGTATCTAACATTTTGGGAATATTTAGTCATTTAGTACATCATAACACACAATAAAGCGCGTTTCGTGTTTTTGAGCAGAAGGCGTCAAAGTATTAATCAATGACGTTTACATTCCGCAGTCAGTGTTTACAGCGAATAAGTGTTCACTGACTTGAGAATGTAGATCAAACGAAAGGACAACAGTCTCCTGCATGAGATAACAGTTAAAACAAGAATCAACACGATTGAGTATCATTGATATAGCAAGCAGCAAAAGCAAGGAGTACTTACGGACTTTCTGTCAAGGGTGCATTTTGACTTTCCTCGCCTTCTGCTGATAGCGGCATTCTTCTGCAGTGCTGCTGTGGATGAGATAAGTCAGTGTCACAATTAGAGGAAAGAAACGAGCTTGAGAGCCTTGACTGGACTAACCATTCATCCTACTTTATTTTACTTCACAATAACGAATTCCCAGTAGATTTTATGAACAAAACATCTCCTAGAGTATGACGTCATTAGTTAATACTTTGTTGTTGTTCTGCTCAAGAACACACAACACGCTTTGTTGTGTGTTATGGTAAACTAAACGTTCAAACTGTTATTGAAACCAGAAATTACAGTAAATTTTAACAACATCCGGATTTGGTAGAAAAAAATGAAATGAAATCTTTGAGTTTTATGTCACACGGTTATGCCGGTTAGGCTAAAGGAGACGGTGATGATGAGGAATCGATGAAATGGTGGAGTGAAGAAAGTGGGAGGAAACGGGAGAACCCCGAGAAAACCCACGAGCACGATGTTTGTCCACCACAAAGTCCACATGCCGCGAGCTGGGATCGAACCAGGACTCCAAGCACCGGAAATGAACGCTCTACCACTCAGCCACCGCCCTCCCCCGGTCTTGGTAGATTATTGTAGATATTCAAGATATGTTGTCTCTAGACTGATTCGTTTACGGGAACCGCTTCTCGCTAAAAGTTATCGGTTTTTCTATGGCGCCAAACGTTGAAACCGGAAATGGCTAATTTGAACAAATTTCAGTTTGAGTAGAAGTTTAGCAGGGGAAATGAAACCTATTCTTTGGACGAATAACTAATTGCAGAAGACCGCATCTTGAAGCATTTACTGTTTCTATTCTACGGAAATCGGTATTAAAAACGGAAATAAGTTTTAACCACTTACGGTTTTGGCAGAGTATTTTGGATAATCATGATGTCTTCACACGAGAAATTCTCTGCAGAAAAATACTTTTCCCTGTATGACCGCTTGTGCTCAAGAACACACAACGTGCTTTGTTGTGTGTTATGGTATACTAAAGGACTAACTATTCCCAAAATTTCAGATTTTTATATTATATATATCCAGGCTCATTGGAGATATTGGACAGCGAAATGTGCTAAATTGGCACAATTCCCCAACTTTACGACTTTACACCTGGCCTTTGGGAGCAGCTAAAGGTTTGTAAATTTTTGAGTATTAACTTATGATCCTGGACTACATACACACACAAATTCAGACTTCTACGTCACTTGCTTCTCCTTCCCTAATATGTCTTCAATGTCGAAAAACGTTGCTACTGCAGACCCTGATTTCACCCCTTCAAGTGGATTTAGAAAAAAAAGTTAAGATATCCAAGTTTTAGCTCTGCAGGAGTTGGAGACGTCCAGCAATTTTCAATTTGGTAGGACAAATACATGTGGAGATATTCAAAACAACATAAACTCCTAAAATCGAAAAAAACGCAAAAGAGCGGCAGCCGTTGCGACGCCATGGGATGTTGTAAAAAATAATTAATTGTAGTTTTAAAGTACCCTGACGCAGGGTTGGCTGGTTTAAACTAAGGTAGTTTAAACCAGGTGTTAAAAAAAAAAAAAAAAAGTTTAAACCAAAAAAAAAAAAAAAAGAACGAAAAATGCTTTAAATCATGTGAACTACATGGTGACGTTTCCACATATCAAAACCATCTGCATTTGTTTTATCTCCTTTTCACCTTTTAATCAAGGTGTCCCATGTTCAATTCTCGGGCGAATCACAACCCTTCTTTCATGTGTAAACCAAGTAGCGGTTTGGATGTTACTTTAAAGCGAAAGTCTTCTTTATAACCTCGGTATTACATAAAGATGTTAAGCCTAAACATACGAAACGAAGCCAAATTGTATGTTTTTGCTTGCCTAAATGCTTGTTGTTTTATAAAGAAGCAAAGGTTGCCTAAATGTATTGACAGACATTGGCAAAATTTATCGACTGCATACGTAGCTTCCAACATTAACTTGGATTGGACTTCGTTTTAGTTTTGTTGAATGATATCTATATACTAAATTTGGAATTTAATACCTCAGTTTTAGCATACTGATTATGATACTTTGACCTTAGATTTTACATGCAAAACAATAACAGGATTTGCTTTGCATTTAAAGTAACAACAGGATTTTTCCAATGGCTAACGCGTGTTTCCCGATTTATATGCAATTCTGTATAATGGTTTCACTTGTGCAACTATTTATCTTTTTGTCCTGAAATGACTTTTGACAATTATATTAACAAGTATGCAAAGATCAGTACAGCGTATTTTTATCAGGAGTCCTTCGTGAGTGAGTCGGCAGACTCACTGCAATTGTGGCCAATTAGTCCCGGTTTCGAGTCCAAATGGAGGACAATCTCTCTGGAAATAAGCCGGGAAGCTGTTTGGATCCCGCTTTAAGCTTATAAGACCCCTTTCAGCATAACCCTGTTGTTGCATAATAACAGCAAGGCGAAACAAACTTATTTCTGTCGATATGTAATATAAATACAAAGAGCAAATTATTTAAACCAGAAAAACCTGGTTTAAACCAAAAAACCTTTTTTTTTGTTTTTTTTTTTGGGGGGGGGTTTTTTCAATAACAACCATGGATTTTGCCAACCCTGCCCTGACATAGGATAAACATTCATGAAAAAATTAGATTTTTTGGATGGTCGAGCGGCAATTTTTCTTTCTTCTCGACCACTTGCAAGGATTGACCCCACATTGTCTCAACCATTATATCATTGTGGCCTAGTTATATACCTACGATCATGTACAATCATCCTTCTTGGTGCTGTTTTCATTATTTCAATTCCAAGAGAAACCAGCAGGTTTCAGAAGCATAAAGAAAACAAAATTAATGAATTAAGATTACAGTTCGATAATTTTATTAGTTTTCTTCGGCAAAATTCAAACACACAAATTCACGTTTCACTGAATAGTAGTCCTCTCATGTGTACTGCAATAATACTAATACTACTACTATTAATACCAATAATAATAATAATAATAATAATAATAATAATAATAATATTGACATATGCCGACGACATGAAAGTTTTAAGGAAATTAAAACCCTTCATCATCAAGTTACGTTACAAGAGAATATTGAATCAGTTGTCAAGTGGTAAGAAAATATTTCTTTGCCTTTGAATATTACCAAAACTAAAGGTATAACTTTCTCAAGGAAAACTGATCTCCTTTTGTATAATTACGCAGTCGGTAAACAGAGAATCGATTTTGAAACCTATGTCAAGGATTTAGCGATAATTTTAGATAACAAGCTCTTATTTTGTAAACATTTACAGGTAATAACCAGCTTACTTTGTTAGATTTCGCCATGATACTTGTAGGATATACTAGTGGTGTATCAAGGTTTATTTTCAGACAGCTTGCGTCTGACTGGTGGCAGTAAAAAACTTAATTCCCGATTTTGAGGTGAAAAATTCGGAAATATTTCCCTTCCCCCCTCTATTATTTCCTTCTTGCTGGTTACATTGGAACAAACGTACAAGAGACTGGAGGAACATTGAACGCCTCCTCTTTGGCCTACAGAATGCACCATAAAAAGTTTCAATAGGATAATTAGAGAAACTGTAGCCTCGGCGTGTGTATATGTTGATTTTCGCTTCTGACAAGTAAACCTTACGTTTGGGTGAATCGAGTTGCTGACTGAGACACATACGAAAAAGTAGTACTAAATGTGGTCAGTATTTCAGTGAAGTTTTAGGTGCGAAGCTCCAGGGGTTTAGGAGATACAGCTACCAGAACATCACATAGAAGTACAGAATAGTCTTCATACAGTTGGAGGTAAAAGCTCTGTAAGACCTCTTGTAACGACAAAAGATGAATAACAAATATATGGGTACATATTAGGACTAGGGGGAAGTCATATAGTAAGGGTATACCTGACGGCGGCCATCTTGAAATCCGCCATTTTGAATTAAGTTTAAGTTTTTAAAATAGGAATAGGGTCATGTGATACATGATTTAAGGCGCAAATTTAATCAGAAGAACAATGGTGACGTTAATTTTGATTTACGCTAATTGGTAAAAAGTTACAGGGAAATTAAATATTGTTGCAGCATATGTATTAGTCCTTTACCCCACCTTTGTAAATTTTGTGTTAATGATAATAATTAAATAAAAAACAGATGAATAAATATTAGGTCTATGGTAAGAGTTGCCTTGATGGCGGCCATGTTCAAATCCGCCATTTTGAATCAGACAAAAGTTTTAAACAAAACGCATAACAGTGACACCTTATTAATAGCAAATTTTACCATAACTCCAATGGTATAACAATTTTTGCTTTATCATTAACCAGCACAAAATTAAATGGATCGCTCCTTACGACTACTGCTTTGACGGAATTGTTAACGACAAATGTGTCAAGTGTAACTCGATTGCCTTTGTCAGGTGTGCTCACTGTGAGCAGAGCATTTGTGCAAGTCATGCACTCTTTTCTGAACTACATATTGATTGTACTAATTGAGGACTTTTCTGGAAGAAAGACCCAAGTTCAATTATGACTCAATTCCACTTTGGTCATTTTTCCTTAAATTAGCAACTTGTTTATGCGATAACAAGTGCTGGTTAATGATAAAGCAAAAATGATTATACCGTTGGATTTATTGTAAAATTTGCTATTAATAAGGTGTCACTGTTATGCGTTTTGTTTAAAACTTTTGTCTGATTCAAAATGGCGGATTTGAACAGGGCCGCCATCAAGGCAGCTCTTACCATAGAATTAATATTTATCCATCTGCTTTTTATTTAATTATTATCATTAACACAAAATTTACAAGGTGGGGTAAAGGACTAATACATATGCTGCAACAATATTTAATTTCCCTGTAACTTTTTACCAATTGCGCGTAAATCAAAATTAACGTCACCATTGTTCTTCTGATTAAATTTGCGCCTTAAATCATGTATTACATGACCCTATTCCTATTTTAAAAACTTAGCCTTAATTCAAAATGGCGGATTTCAAGATGGCCGCCGTCAGGTATACCCTTACTATATGACTTCCCCCTAGTCCTAATATGTACCCATATATTTGCTATTCATCTTTTGTCGTTATTAGAGGTCTTACAGAGCGTTTACCTCCAACTGTATGAAGACTATTCTGTACTTCCATGTGATGTTCTGGTAGCTGTATCTCCTAAACCCCTGGAGCTTCGCACCTAAAACTTCACTGAAATACTGGCTACATTTAGTACTACTTTTTCATATGTGTCTCAGTCAGCAACTCGATTCACCCAAACGTAAGGTTTACTTGTGAGGCGTAAAGAGAGTCAAAATTTCGACAGAGAATTTTTTCTTTCTCTCTTTGTCTCGCAGCCAGCAACTTCTGATTTTCACTGTACCTTGTCAATACACCAAAGATTTTTAAGTGATTTGGACCCATGTGGCAACAGTGGTGCCAGCTACAACAAAATCTGGAAATTCAGTTTGGGATTTTTTTTTGTATATTTTTACCCCTACATTTCCCTCCCGTTGGCAATACTGCAATGTAACTTACACCAAAAAATAGCACATTCCCCCTTAGAAAAAAACAAGTCAACTATATCAATCGGGTAAACACATTTTGAGCAATAAGTCACTAACTGAAAATATAGGAAAACGCCAAAAATGACCTGGGTCCGAAAGGGTTCAACTTAAAACTAAGTAAGATATTTATACGGTCTATATATACCAAGTGTGCCGGTTAATAATTGTGAATTTTGTCGCTCGTGGAAGCAGGAAGCACAAGTTAGTTCACAGTCTCAACTGGAATGTCAGTGTGTTGCCAGTACTGTGCCTGTGAAAACACCCTTGAACCACTATCGAGTTAACGTGACAGTGTTTGGGTGTTTTAAACATGTCTAATTTCAAACCAAATAAGGAGCATGTGCGGCACGTACTGCTCTTCCTGTTCAATCAAAAGAAAAACGCAAGTGAAAGTCATCGTATCTTCGTAGAAACTTATAGTGACAATGTGCTAACGAAAGACTCATGTGTGCGGTGGTTTCGGCACTTTAAAAGTAATGATTTTGAAATGACAGACGAAGCTCGCCCGGGCGAACGGAAAAAATTTCAAGACGTCGAATTGAAATCACTGTTGGACGAAGATGCTACGCAAATTCATCATTAACTGGCAGAAAAGTTGAATGTTGGTCACCAAACCATATCTGATCGTCTGCATGCCATGGGGAAGATCCAGAAGGCAGGAAAATGGGTTCTACATCATCTCAACGATCGACAAATGGAAAAACGAAAAACGGTGTGTGAAGTGTTGCTTGCTCGTCATGAACGAAAGTCGTTCTTGCATCGGGTAGTGACAGGAGAGGAAAAATGGATCTACTTCTAGAACCCAAAGCGCAAAAAAGCATGGACTGATCCAGGGCAAACCTCCACATCGACCGCAAAACCGAACCGCTTCGGCAGGAAAACAATGCTGTGCATCTGGTGGAATCAGAAGTGTGTGGTATATCATGAGCTTCTGAAACCACGTGAAACAGTGAATATCGCTCGCTACAGTCAAACAACTGCTCTATTTGCACCAGGCATTACACGACAAGCGCCAAAGTGGGCTACACGACACGGAAAAGTGATTTTACACAAAGACAACGCCTCATCACACACAGCGAAAGACGTCAAAGACAATTTCTGCGCTGGGCTGGGAAGTATTGCCGCACCCGCCGTACTCACCGGATTTGGCCCCACCGGATTACAACTTATTTACATCGATGTCTCACGCACTTTTCCAGCAACACTTCCAGAATTACGATGTCGAAAAATGGTTTGAGGACTGGATCACATCAAAAAGTGAATGAGAGAGGACATCAATATCTACAATATTTTAATTTCCCATTTTCTATTTACAAAATAACTAAAATGAGAAAATGGTTCAACCGTTCAAAATGTATTTTTGAACATAGCACTTCGATCTACCTGGGTTTCATAATTTCATTTTCATTCATAGACTACCTTAAGTGAGAAGAGCGAATGGTAAAGGGTCCCCTCAAATATACTTTCCTAATATTTTCAATAAACTTAGTCTCCCTAAGCCAATAACGGGTACTTCAGCCGTGAATTACAAAAATAAAATATTGACCTTACCTGCTCTATCATTATTTTTTTTTTAAAAAAAAAGGAAAAAGAAAAAGAGCAACAGGAAATTAATTTTTCAACAATGTTTTTTATTATTATTATTTTTTTTTTATTTTAAAGCGTATAGTAAGGTCAAAAGAGAGCGTATTATTTATTTTAAAAGCAGAGTATCTTAAAAGCCCAAATATGATCATGTAACTGAGTATACATATTTCACATTGAGAACAGGTGGAAACGTATCCCTGCGTTTTAGAGAAGTCAGCTTTTAAGAAGGTGAATGTGAAATACCTAAGTTTTTCCTTCATGTTCAAATCAACGTAATAGGTCACATCTATTGAGAAATCTCTGAACTGATTGAAGTCAGATTTTTAAACATAAACAACACTGTTCTCGAGTCGGTCTTTAAAAGTAACGTTTCCCACGTTAAAATGCAAAGGGACGGGGAGTTTGAATTTGTGACAAAAATTGACTATTTTACGAGACCTATGAAACTCGGACATGAAATTCCGTGTATATTATCCTAATTTAAAATAATCAAACACATGTTTCAAAGATTTAAGAAACTTTGCTTTTGAAAAGAGGAAGCAGCATCTCCTACAATGATTTTCTTCACGTTCGAATCTTCAAAAAGTGTCATCATTTAATAATAATAATAATAATAATAATATAAAAATTTTAAAAAAACTTTTAAACACAGTTAAAGTTAAAAGTTTTATTATGTCAGTTGCATTAAAGTGTGTATCAAAAGGGAGATAATAATGCGCTCAAACGTTATGCCGAAAAATAGAGTATATCATAAGCCAATATTGTTAAGAAGATGAAGTTTCGTATATTAATAATTTTCAAAGGCATCAGTGGTGGTTGTATTATACATAATTAGTATTTAATTTATTTGATTATTGAAAGAAAGAAAAATATGTACCGAAAAGGACATTTTACAATGAAAGACCAACAAATAAACAAAATTTTCAACTTTGCCAAGGTCTGTGTATGAAAAGTATCCTGGGATTCGTGTGGTGAAACTGAAAATTCAAAAATGAAGATGCCTGATTTTGATGGGAAACCGATTACTGTAAAGAAACTAACTAATCACTAACCTATGTTCGCCGGATAAATATGATTTCTCTGCAATTACTTTTTTACAATGCTAATTAGTTTCGAAGCACAGATTGTATTTTCCACTAGGGTTGAAGACTATCCCTACTACACTTTTAAATGACAACTAATAGTTTACGCTCCCAAAGTGGTGCATCTTGAAGAAAATCATATTGATAAAAATAAAAAAAACTTTTATGATTTCAAGCTAAAGAAAGAAAATTAATATAATATGCTAATTGTTGTATGACATAATTAGAACATTAGGTAAGTCCTCTTCCCTTAGTCTGAAGTAACGAAAGTTTAATTTTGACTAATGTGACCCCTCAAAAGACGCCACACCGTTATTATTTTTGTTTATTTTCTACACGTTACCTCCAAAGACTATTTATTAACTTTCATTTTGGTAATCTTACATTAGTGTTTTGTTATACGTTAATTAAAGTTTCCTTTTAGGTTATGACAATGACTAGAACTTACAAACTCTTCACAATTTATTTTTAAGACAATTTTTAATTATATGAAAATATTCAAAATACTAGAATGAAGCGAATAGTATTAGGAAACATTTCTGCAACAAAAGGTGGTTGTTAACGAAATGACACAAACAAGATCAAGAAAATAAGAAAAATACTGCAAACTATGGGACTTGGACAGAAGAACACCGGAAAAGTGAAACAAAAAGAGATTGCACGTTAAGCTATTAGTCTATGAAGGTGATTTGAGTACTGATTCTTCGTAAACATGTATACCCAAATCACAAACCTACCTGGTCGCTTCATTTTGCATATCATGTGGCTTGTTGCTACATATTCCCTTATTTACGTGTAAAATGATTAATACCTATTAATATTATGACTGTGTCGTATGTATAAGTAACATTATGAAACACTTATTTGTATTTCTAATAAGGCATAAAATTCTCTCTTTGTAATTTCTCCGTACGTCTATTAGCTGTACGAAAACGGAATTCACAACATGTAGATGAAAGATTGAGAGCTTTATTTTTAATTATACTGTGCTTTTTTCTACTTTTTCTTGAATTATTATCATTATTTATTTATTCTTTTTGAAACGTGTATTTTCTTATTGTGCATAATTTCAAGAAGATATACGAAATTTTCTCTAATGAGAGAGAGAGTTATTTATATTCATGGAATTTTTGAAGACAGTGACAACTCTTTCAACAGCATTTACAATTGATTTCTTAAATAACCTTCCTAAAACTCAAAGTATTGTTTACAGACTCCTCTTCTTGCTTAGAACAGTGTAAAATTCCGTAATGAGGTAACTTAGGTGATAAGCCTTTTCAGTCGTTTTGACTTATTCTTACTACTCAATATATTATTGAAATTTTTAAACTTTGAAATGAATGTACCTCTACCCATAACAGGCGAAGGCTGTGACAGGAGAGTAGCTAATCCATGGTAGATTGCTCCTTGTTTAGCTACTTCTAGGGTTACTATAGGTCCTGTGCGAACTAAGTACTCTGCAGCTCTGTAAAGAAAATTTATATATGTAAATTAGTTCACTTAGATATTATACTTCAATACAAGAACATTTATTGCAAATTAAGATCAATCACTCTGTTTGCATGGTACAGAGTTCGATTCTAGGAGGAATACTAAGAGTTGGATAAACACTCAACTATGAGATTTGAAGTCCACTTTAATCAGTTTAGGTCCGTCTTAAATAGTACCATTAAAAAGGTGACCAGTAACTTCACTCAGATATATCCCACATATTTTTTAAGTATTTCCCAAGGTGAAAGAAATATCAGGTTGTCTAAAAGGTGAGTCTGAGCTCAAACTTGAGCCTACATTTATTGTGATTGGGAAATAACATTATGAAATAACATACAAATTTTATTCGATTACTTTCCGAGGTTTTTCCGGCAACACCACAACCCGTCCACAGAATGTCTTTGTTTCTGGTCAAAAAATTGAGACAGATGGTCTACAAGTTTGTTTTGGAAGTAACTTAACACAATTAAGGAGCTTTACAGAAGCAGGAATAAATTATAGTTGATGGTACGAGATCCGGACTATACGGTGAACCTCAATTTCTGACGGATCGTTAAAGATGTATGCGTCTGGCGTTGTCGGTGTGATGTAATAGGTTGATGATCAGTTCCGGCTTTTCTTTTAAACTACTACATGAAATTGCGCTAACTATCGATGCCCTATCAACTGATGTCGATGTGATGCAGGATCCTTTTCCAATTCCACCAAGGACATACCTTAACCTTCCTGGGTGTTAGTGTGGGCTTTCCACGGACTGCAGTTTCTTCATGCTTCCATTACTATCTTTTCTCCAACTTATTCACTGTGATCAAACACTTCAGGGACGTCTCCAGTTCGTTACGTTCCGCAGAGCTTCGCAGAATAGAGCAAAATTTATTTAAGTTAGATTATTCCGAACTACGAATTTCTTTCTGTAGCCAGCTTTCTCCCAATTGTTTAACACTGCATGGTAATGGATGTTTAGGTTCTTGGCGATCATGACTGCTTACACACCATCTTGTTCGAATTCTAACTGAATATCAACGACTTTCGCTGTGATCGGTCGTCTGCTGTGAGGAGCATCTTGGACATCGAAATTTCCAGGACTAAAGCGAGTGAATCATTTTTGGCTGGTGCTTTTGATAACATATCTTGCTCATATAAACAGCACTATTTTCTCCAAGTGCCTGAACAACATTTCCCCTTCAGCGAAATAAAATTATAAAATCTAGCGCAGTTTTGCGGAAAGTTCAATCATCTTCATGGCGCAAGACCTGATGGCTGGTTATAACAATGCCAACACTTTTCATAAATCCACCACCTTCAACTAAAGCTTTCAAATGACGTTATGTCTGATCCGCTGCGATCAATACACCATTAGATTTGAGACACTAATGCCGCGTCGTGTGCAAAAGGCTCAACACATGTAGAGACTACCTGATACCAGAATTTTTTTCAAAAATTATTTTTGTTGACTTTTTATTTAAATTGATTAAAAAAAAAATCATATCAACTGTTTGTTCTTCCATATGAAACGTAAACTGATCACAAAAACTCGTACATTTTGAAATCTGCCCAGAGCATACTCACAGCAACTTAACTTACACTCCCCACTCGACCCTTGCTCCTGTGCTTTTTCCTTCTTCCCTGCCGCTTCGACAACAAGAAGAAGAGTTCCCCTCAACCACACTCCACTCCACATGCAGAAATGGAACAACAAAGATACAATAAATACAAGAACAAAATCCTAGCTACATGCATCGGGGCAAGTTTTAAAATATATGCATTATAAAATCGTGTGGATCAATAGTTTTAAGACTACTCGATATCACGATTTTTCTAAAATCATTTTTTTTTTTTTGGCTATTAAAAAAGAATAAAAACGAGGTTGTACATCTTAAGACCGGCCGAGAACGTGACTCACGGAAACTAAGGTTACTCTCCCCTCCCTCCTGATTTTCTCCTTTTCCCGATACTCTCAGATAACGATTTCCTCCTCTGTCCCGTTCAACTCCAAATGCAAGAATTTAACAATAAAAGGTACAACAATTAAGGAACGAATTTTAATTACATTAAATGTGTATCGGGAACAGTTTTAAATAGTACGCATTATAGAATCAATATACTAAATATCCCTCCTTAAATGGGTAAACTTCCAAATTGAGGATGAATTTACCTCATTACCCGTGTACGATTTAATATTTATTTATTTTATTATTTAATTGTATACTTCTCCAAAATATAAATAGGCCATTGATTTTTTTTTTGGTTCCCCAAAATCGTCGGTATGGTAACAATGTGTTCGAATAGGACTGGAAGTCCTAAGAAAAAAAACAACGAAACTTCCCAGCACAGCTCACAGTTCGCTGTTTAAATTACTCAGCTTCTCTTCTGTTATTTAATGTAGGATACTCTTAGAACAAAATAATACTCCGGCAAATGCTGGAAACTTGATTGTAAATAATACACACACGCTTTTCGAAGAAAACAAGTTTAAAAAGAAAACACCGAAAAGTTGTTAAGATGTTCGTTCTTTATCCATACAATAGGAGGAAATGTTTGTAGCTTTTCCATAGCTCTGCGTGTTAAGCAGTTTGTTTTTTGTGGGAATTCAATGCTTGTTCGAATCCCACTCGATGTTTTTACTTATTTTTATTTTGTAACTTTCCAGCTATTCTTGCCATAGTTTTATAGTATATGTATTACACGGAGATGATTGACAACTTTCTAACCTATCCAAATAATAATAATAATAATAATAATAATAATAAAGAAATCGTACAGATATGAAACATTTTCTATATATCCCAACGTGATTCTTTCTTAGTGCAAATCACTTCTTATATCGATACAGAAGATTTTTGTAAACTTGAAAGTATATCGGGATTTCTGCTGTTTCGGAAATAACTGTTAGACCAAATAACTTCTTCCCTCTAGAACGTAGTTATTATTATTATTATATTATATTACCGGAATTATTATTGAAGTGGGAAGCAAAAAGAGGTGTGAGGGTCTTTATATTATATATATATATTTGGCATTTGTTGTTACATCTATGACTTATCTGACGGTATTCAATATATATTCGAAAACACCAAGTAGTTAATATATAGGTTTATTGAAAATAGGAGTTTTTATTGTTTTCCTATTTTTCTTTTTAGAAAGAGTTGCGAATAATTGTTCTTTCTTGAAGTGTTAATTGTATTCAGGAACTAGAACTATGTAGACCTTTCTGTCGTTCGCTCGTTGGAACGTTCACGCTCCTCCTTTTTTTCATTCCTTTTTTCGCACTGTAATATAAACCATAAAGCCTCTGAACCGACCTCTGAATCTCTGGATTCGTGAAATAAATAAAGCAATAAGGCAAAAGTGGGCGGTGAGCAAAAGTCAGTCTCTACGACGTATATACACTCTGTAAAGAAAAAATAGCGACACCTCAATTCTCAAGCTAACTTACACAGAAAACCATAGTTGCAGCCAGTTAGAAAACGGATAGAAGGAAATGAAGAGTGGGATAATTCATTTGCGTTATCTGTGACACCTGTGGTGTACGACATCGCTTGCCAATTGTATGAGTATCAGAAATATTTTCGCTAGATGGCACTGAGTACGTCTCATAAATTATTGTAGTGAAAATTTTGCATTGCATTTGTGATGTGTAGGCTAAAGTAAATAGCATTTTATGATTGTTATTTGCTTTCTCATTATTTGGACAGAATCAAGTGGCAAAATTGTTGTTGTGTAGCGTTGTTTGTGTGTGATATTGTTGCTACATGTGGACTGTAAACAAATAAGATGTGTAAGAAATGTGACTTGTTGCCATGTGAACAAGACATAACTCTTGCTTTGCGCAGCTAAGGCAAATCTCTAATGAAATAGATGGAATGTTGAAAATTCATCTTTCTACGGCAGGAAGAGTAATTCACAAGTGAAAACAGCATAACAAATTGTCCTTTCGTCAACAGTGTGAAAGAAAAAAGAAAGCATCACCCAGAGCAGATTGCTCAATTAAATCCATAGCACTCCAGATTTAAGGAGTGATTTTTCCAGAAATCGCTTCTGCACCTTAACATGATCTTGGAACTGCAGTTACTCGTACAACTGTATTGTCTTGACTGTATGAAGAGGATATTACAAAGACTAAACCGCGTTGAAAGTCGAAACTGACAAAACACAGAGGACTTCAACATGTAGTTTTGTGAGTCAATATGCAACTTGGCCTTATGACAACTGCAAGAACGTCGTTTTCTCCGTTCAAAATAAGTTTAGAATAGTGGGAAACAATAGTCGTGTGAAGTTGTGGATACGAACAAACAAGGAACTTGAGAAGGATTTTGTTTAAGAAATGCAAATATTCAGTTACTGAGTAATGGTATGGGCTTGGTTCACCGTTAAAGACGTCAGAACGACAGATATATATGTGAAGGATCGTTTGATGCACGAAAATATCTTCAATATCTGGTAAAGTTCTTACAACAGCTAAAGATGTCCTTTCTGAATAAAATTTGGACCATTTCCTTTTCTAGGACGATGATTCTTCATGTCAAAAAGCGAAAATCGTTAATACGTGGTTCATGAATTTGACTATTTAGAGACTCATGTGGCCTACAAACTCACCTGACATGAATCCAGTTGAAAATTTGTGGAGCAGAAGATTCAATGGACAACTATCGATTCAATAGACACAGATAATCCGAGTGTTATTCCGTGAAGTCGAGGTTGCATTTTGCAATAGCCTTGTTACCAAAGGGCTACGATGATTCGCTGCACTGCAGAAAGCAAATGGTGCACATACAAAGTACTAGTTTAATGTATGGTACATCCCGACGTTTGCACAAAATATGTCTTACCCTTACGAAATTCCATTTTTTTTCTGCTTTTGTTGTTGATCTTTTTCAGTTTTATGTATAACTCTTCCTATAAACGATTTTGCTCCAAATACACACAGCTACTTATATATGCATATAAATACATTAAATGCATGTCAAAAGCCTGAAACTCTGGGGCAAGTATTAAGATTGAACTGCTCATTAGGAATATGAATTGTAATATTATCAGGAATTCATGTAAAAAATCATATTGATTAAAGTATGTTGCGAATGCCATATCCGAGCAAGTGTCGCTATTTTTTCTTTACAGAGTATATATATATATATATATATATATATACGACATGGGTGACAGTAAATGGAAACGTGTATTCAAGATACAGAAGTACTTTAAACTTTCCACTGAAATATCTGTACAAGCTAGCTACGAGTCTTTTGTTTTGGACATGGGTGTAGTCGGAACTACCCTTTCCTCCTACCAAGTTACAATTTAGGATCGAGCTTCTCACAGGAAGCGCACCCTACTGAAGGACGAAACAGATGTTAGCGAAATTATTGTACTATTGTTTCTTTGTATTCTAAAGAAAGAAGTAATTAAACTTTGGCAGAAACTTCTTAAGATAGATATCGATGCCCGTTCTATTTTTACTTGCGGACACCCTGAGAAAAGCAATTTCGTAAACTAAGCTTTGCGGGTTCCTTAAAAAATTAAATAAATAAATAAAATAACTGGGACAAGCAATGTATCTCGTTGCGCTCTCAAGTTTGTGCTGAATTACAGTGGAAAAATTTGAAGTTCCCACAACGGCAGCTCAAGAGGTCGTGTGAACCTGAATATTTTGCAAGCAGCCTTGGTTTCGCGGACACTAAAACGTCGTGGGATGGATTTTTCATTAATCAAGTAATCTTTTATTGAATTGTTTGTATGGGTGTGAAGACAAGAAAGCTGTAAATATTTCCGAATTATGAACATTTTAATTCAAGCTTAAATGTATAATTATGTTGTGTGTAGAGGGACGTCCAGTAGTTATCTGCAGGCATGACAAAAATATAGTCGCGGTTTCGAATTTCTTATTCTTTGAATCATGTTTTATGCTGTCTTTTCGTAATTTACAGTGCTGTCTAGGATATACTATAAAACGTAGATATTTTAATTATCATTTATGAAACTGCTGTTCCACACAAAAGTGCAGGGTGTCAAGTGTGGACAATGGGAGTAAATTATGCAAGATTTTGTGTTTTGTTATTACTATTATTATTATTATTGTTATTATTATATTATCCTGAAAGGCACGCAACGAACTTTTCATCTATTATGAACCTGAAGGCCAGGAAACTGGCACCTTTACTAGAAAAAAAAAAATAATAATAATAATAATTGCTATTTCCTTAAGGGGATCTTATACCTTTCACCACTGGTTTCTCAGTTCCCATAACATAACATGTAAATTTTACTTCATGAATATCTTACGAAATATGGTACGTAACAACTTAAAATTTTCCATATGAATAGAGAACATCAATAGAAATTAAGTTGTTTCAATTTCACGCTTAATGACGTAGATCACGAGTAATGAACTTTTTTTGGTAACATTGTAGTGGACTATATATTACATAGTGGTTGAAGGTATCTGCTCTAATTTGGTCTTCACGAACAGATGTGCTGCTGACAGGCAGAATTTCCCTCCCACTCTCAAGTCCTTTTCCAATGGGTGTGGTAGAACGCCCCGGGGTTCCACCCTCATCCTATTCGTTTTCTTCGTTTCTGCAGAGCAGGGAGATTTTCTGGCAAACGCCAGAAAGAAAGAACACGACAACGATTTCCTGCTGCTGCATTAGTTAGCTCCAACTTTATAATAGCACTGCCCTGACTGTGAAATATATATATACATATATATATATATATATATATATATACTTTGGGTAGTAGAATCAACAGTTCGATACAGATCGTGGCTGAAATTTAGCGTTCTTTTGCAGCACTAAGTTTGTATGAGACATTTACATGAATACAAAATACATAATTCCCTCTAGTCTAGTGACCAGGATTTGAAATTTGTGGCGGGTAGTTACTTCCGCTTCCTGGCAACATTATTCAAATTTTCAGGAAGTAATGAAAAAATCAACTTTACTTCAAGATCCATTTAACAGAAACGATGCACTGAACCCCAGCAACCAAATTGCCTGTGAAAAAATATACGTAAGTAACATTTCAAAAATACAGCAGCTCTTCCCGTTGGTGTAGTGCCTAGCTCGCACATTTTGGAGCACGGATCTCGGGTTCGATGTCCGGTGGAAGAGCCTTGAAATTTCAATGCCTTACTAAGAATACGTATCCCACTGAAGGCTCCGTAATCTCCAGTCTCTTACAACATTGGTACAGAAAAGGAAGCTAAACTCTAAACCCACAAAGCAAACCAAGCTAATAAAGGACGGACGCAGTAATGTCACCATAATTTAGACTACGTGGGCGATTTTATAATGTTTCAGACTATGGTCATAAATATGAGTGCAACTAGGGCTTCGAACATTTCTAGTTCTTGTTACTCGAAAGAAAGTAAGTAACATATACACATGATGTTAGGAAATAACTTTGGGAAGTGAATCCTCACGCGTAAACGTGAAAAAGCCTATAGACCAATCTTGGTGCACAAGTGCGTTCTTTCCGAGATATAGTCCGCAGAAAGTTGGTTGCGATGCACAGTGGTTCAGGACGAGCAAAAAGCTGGCCAAAACCCAATTTTTGAAAACTGCGTTAGAAGGACATTGGTTTAGTGTGTGGGTTACTAAATATTCATAGTTTCCTATATACAAATAATGAACACGAGTAACATGTAACATGTGAGTTAGAAAGGGTGAAAGTTAACCATTGTGGACATATCTGTGAAATAGCTGCCAAATAGAGTATTTGTCATTCAAGTTCATGGCTTGGTATCTGAGAATAAGTGGTTTCAAGAAACATTTGTTGTATATGGCACCAATATACCTTTCGAGGACTGCAACTGTCCAAAGTGGCTATGCAGTATCTTCCATATGTACGTTTCCTTGAACAAAATATGTTAATGTGACAAAATCTAATTTCCTTTAGCAAAAGGTCCACAAAACTACAGAGATTTATTATAGTGCCCAGCATTCCCCAGCAGAATTATTGAAATGGCCTGAAAGAATAATCCACGATGAATTGTTTTTCAGGAAGTTTAGGTGCGAATATGTGCGAATTCGTGAAATACGTATTCCTTTGTGATTGTGTGTGGTGCCAGGACCCAAATTAATTATTCCTACTTTTTACGTGCAGGACATTTATAGTTCATAATGATGCTGAGACGCATCCAGGTCAATACCAAAATGAAAGAAATGTAAGGACGTTGTCAAAGGGAACAAACACGGCATGTCCAGACCTGGGTTTTGACGTAATTGGACCTTGGTGATCTCCCAGCCCACGTTAGTGAAGACATTCGACGAATTGTTTCCAGGTTTTGTAGCTAAGTGTACCAAAAACTGTATAAGAGTGGCAGGAATCATGACATCTTCCTAAAGACATACAGAATGGTTTGATGAAGAACTGACATTTAAATTCCGGAGACAGATGATACGTCAATCAAATCCTGGCGGTTGTCCATCGGAGGATTTCAGAGAATCTATTGACAGAACTAAACGAAGGAAAGCGGAAGATTTACATACAACTGCAAGTACGTCGGAACTGACTTTTGCTGCCAAAATGAGGCTTCGGGCATCAGAACAACAAGATGCAGAAAAAGTACTTCGTGTGGTGACAAAAACAATTTTGACTAGGGTTCGTAAGATGAGAGAAGCGTTTATGAGCGCAAAGGACCAGAGCATTTTACCCAAACCGTGCAAAGAAAAAGTACTTGCATTGCTTCTCGATCGTAAGTTAACCAAAAGCCAATACAACTGTCTACGTCTTGGTGCCAAAACACGCAACGCAGACATTTATCACCAATCACCAAGTTATCACCAATTACTCGTGGCAAAGAAAGTTGTTACCCGTCAGATGAGAGTATTACTGTTACAGATATCAGTACAGAAATTAAATGGCAGACTTTATTATAGAAAAAAGTTGAAGGAGTCCAGTGCATCGAACAGCAGACTCAAGATCATCTATCAACTGTGAATGTTAGTGGATTCCAATTTACTGTGCATCACGAGATCATTCTCACTATGTTAGATGGAAAAGTGGTAATGCACTCCTGAATGCATCTCTTCAAAAGTGTTATATTTGCAAAACATATCCCAAAGAAATGAACGATTTAGAGAGAATTTCTATGAAAGACATAAACGCATCCACATTTCTCTTTGGATTGTCAGTGTTACATGCGTACATACGTCTTATATTGCATATAGACTCGATTTCAAGACATGGCAAGTTCGAAAGAAGCACAAGGAACTATTGAAATCACGAAAACGTGAGGTTTGGAAGCAGTTTAGAGAAAAAATAGGCCTTAATGTGACAGACCGAAAACAGAAGACAGTGGAACAAGCAAGGATGGGAACACTGCTAGGAGATGGTTTGCGGACTCACACCGATCTTTGCAAATAATGGGGATTTCTGAACAATTGATTACACGTTTTTCGCTGATACTATCTGTAATCAATTCTGGACTTGATCCCAACGCTTTCGACAGTTATGCACTGGAGACAGACAAGCTCTTTGTTCATCTTTACAGTTGGTTCTATGTGTCTGCTAGTGTCCATAAAATTCTTGTTCATGGATCGGCCACAGAATGCCATTTTACCAATAGGTCAGCTTTCAGAAGATGCACAAGAGGAACGGAATAAAGACTTACGAACATTTCGGAAAGATCACTCACGCAAATTCTCTCGCACTATTACGAATCAGGATACGCTGAATATGCTCCTTATTACTTCTGATCCCTTTCTTTCGCGTATTAGGCACATGGCTACCGGGAAGAAAAGACGTCGCTTGTCACATGAAGGACGACTGCTGTTAAACATGTCGGAGCGTGGACCAGAAGGAGCCTTCGCGGCGTCCAGCAAACAAAAGAATGAAGGCATTCCATTTTTATTCAGCGATATTGACAGTGAGAGTGATTATTGACGTACAAATGTGGTTGACAAAGTCAATTCTCGTTTTTCATTTATGTGTGTGAGTGTAATGAAGACTTGTATGTATGAGTGTAGTGCAGATTTTTGTGTGTGAGTGTACTGACGTAATGCATACCAATACGCAGTACTTTATCAGTATTTACAAACATTTCCTACTAACTCTCTCCTGCAGATAAGCCTAGTGCAACAGAACGATGAACGTGTTCGTTAATTCTTAGTGCTATAAATATACAATTTTTACATATTTGAGGCATTAGAAGCATTTTGTACATTGTTATAAACGGTTATAGGTTTTGGCCAGGTTTTTGCTCGTTCTGAACCACTGTGCGATGGTACAAAAAAGAAATAACTAGAGCGAAATGTTGGATAAGTGATTATTTTCAGCCTAGATTCTAATGGATATAGGAAATGTGCCAGTTCTCCAGGATTCTCCAGGAAAGGGGATGCATTTTCTTGTACCTCTAAAAATAAGAGTAGTTTCCTGAAGGGTGAAAATTAGGGAGAAAAAAGATTTTCTCGGAAACGTCTCCAACAGATATTGTTTATGTTTCATACATCAACAGTATTTACAACCCTATACTTATAAGTTATTTAGAAATATAAAAGTATTTCAGTCTTGGGCTGCTCTTTTCTGACGATTAAAAAAAAAAAAAAAATGTTTGTAACCTGACAGTATAGTGTAACTCATTTGTCCTATAAAGAATCCATGGGGTAGTTTACTCTTGGAAATAAGTTTCGATTTTCTAGAAATCATGACCCAGACAACTTTGTTAAATAAATATTTTATTAATAACAGCAAACCGGTCCAACTCGAGGTCAAAGGTCAACTAGCTCTTCGCTCAGAGTCAAGACTTTCATTACAAAAATGTGTATGCGCTTACGAATTTTATTGAAGATTTTGTAACCTAGTTGGTTGTCATAGCATAGCATAATGGAAGGTTTTATACTTCCAGCTTTATCCTAACTTAGCTCTAACCGAATCTATCTTAGGCTCTTATCTATTTCTTAACTGTAACTGTATGAACCACCCTTATTACAAATCTACAGTAGTTTTAACTTCATGTAAATAATTTTATATATTAGTTTCCATAACTCACAATCCCTTGTTCAGACGCGCTACTCGGTTCGGCTTAGTCAATTTTGAACAGTGCTGAATGGACAAACTAGTAAATAATTTATGCTCTACTGGCAACTAGTTTACGTATGACATCCAATTTGACTTATTTTATGGTTTAAAAATAGAGGCCACGATTATCCATAAAGTAAAGAAAATGGTTCAAAAACAAGTAGCAGTGCCACATGTACACAACGCAAAGGAGTTTGGTTTTTGTGGTACGATATTTTCACAACTAATATTGAAACTGGAAATTGTAGTAGATTTCTACCACTTCCGGTTTTAGTAGAGAGACTAGACTAGAGACGAAATAGATTCTTGTGACGCCTAATTGATTGCAGAAAACCGATTTGGTTGTCTATTACACTTTTTATTCTACAGCCATCACCGTTAAAACCGGAAGTGGTTGATTTCTATCTCTTTTGGTTTGAATAGAGGCTTAAGACTGAAGATAGTACTTATTTTTAGAACGCTGAATAGAAAGTAAAAAACCGCTTCTCGCTTTTACCATTCCTGTTCTATGGAGATCTCTATTGAAACCGGAAGTGGTTAATTTCTACGACTTCAGGTTTCAATTGGAGGTCAAACGAGGAGCTGGAAGGTAGAGACTCTTGAGAGCTACTCGATTGGAGGAAACAGCTTCGATCTTTCTTTTTTTTCCGTTTTTGCTCTAGGTAGTTCAATATTCGTTATCGTTAATTTGAATCATCATCGGTTTTAGTAAAGAGTTAATAATAGAGATTAAATGTGTTCTTACAAAGCACAAAACCGGATCTCACTACATATTACCGTTTTCGATTTATGGTGATCAATGATCAAATCGGAAATGGTTTATCTAAACCCTTCCGGCTTGAGTACATGATTTTAATAACACACTCAATTCCTGACTCTTGACTCCATATTTTGACCAAATTTGATGATGATCCAGGAAGTGGTTCTTTAGTTTTTTTTTTTTTTTTTTTTTTTTTTTTCACACACACGGACAGACATGCATACACGGGTATAGTAAATATATAAAGGAGTTTTGGTAAACCAAACTAGTTATTAAAAAAAGGAAACTTTGATTTTTGTCACCCCTGCATACAATTAATTCATTCTAACCGCAGAAACATCATCTGTGGTTTTCTGTGATGAATAATATAAAACGAAAAGAAATCTATCCATCCAGACAACAAATCATATAGGCAAATAAGAAACATTTAGACTTTCTTTGGTTGAACCTAGAACCTAGGTATAGTACTATAGTTGTCAGTGGCAGAGGTGAAAGCCGTTCGGAGAATCTGTCCGCCGCTTGAAGCAACAAAAGATGTAGAAAAGCAATCGGAAACATATGTTCGATACTGAGGTTTCACAGATCTATGTTCTATAGGTGCCGTCGTAAAGTTGTACGAATTCAGTAGGGAAGTGGGGTAGGGGTGGGAACGAAGGCTGCTCAAGGCGTAAATGATTATGAAAATGGAGGTGGTAGACACGAGTTTCGCTTCTCAAATTGCCACAATGCATTCCTCCCCAGCACGTGTTCTTCAAAGAATGTCACCCGTAGTAATTTATGAAGTATGAAAGTGGTCTTTGAATCTTTACCTGAAATAGTGATTCCGTCATTACGGAAGTAATTATTACAATTAATGTAAGTCATTAAGTTTAAAATTGAGATAACCACCTCCTTTGTATTGCTCTTTGGCATTCGTATAGAAAATTGCAAGTTTCTAAGTGCACTTTTTTGTAAGATATTTATGAATTAAACTTTACATGTTACCTTATGGAGATTCTGAATCCCCTGATGAAGGGTAGACATCCCCTTAACTTTACATATCAGCAGATATGTTTGGAAGCTGTATTCATTGTAGAACAATAGAACAAGAAGTATTTTGAAAAGAACACAATGTAACCGTACAACAGTCAAATTATTGCTTTGAAATATTTCTACTAAACCATGGACCAGAAAACTATAAAAAATTTCCTGGGGGATTTCTCGGTACTGGGAATCTGTCATAATATAACGAATGAGAAAATCAACTAGAATAATTCGTATCACTTGTTTTCGAAAGAAAAATAAAACGGAACTTTCACACAAAGTCATACTTGTACTTCCATGAAAATCGATTATTATGAACCCTGTGAAAACTATTAAAATATATTTATTTTCTCTGCTACTATTTGATGGATCAAGATGAAATTTTCAGTTTAAGTTAAATATTAAATAGGACACATAAATACATTTTATTATTCACCTAGTTTGCAATGTTCCCACGTAATAATTCAAGAATCGCAAGAAGGGACTTTTTTCTTAGAGAAATTTTCTTAAATATCCCTCAATTAGTTTTCCTTTGTACGTAGAAATGTCACGTTCATTAAGTAAACTGAAAGCCTACACTCTTACAAATCGATCGAGGTACCGCTTGTTCCAGTGTTGCACTAACGGTCTGATCTATGGTTATTCAAAGAGATTCCATCGATTCTGTAAATATATATGGGCGCTAAAGGGTTAAGGTGTTGCACATATATGTTGACCAAAAAGTATCTTTTGATTCTCAGGACTCTAAGGAATATTACTAATATAGTAGCGAAAATTCCCTAAAAGGGGGAGAATTATCACCCATTGGCCTTTGCTCTAAACTTGTAGTGCTTCCCAAGTGGATGGAGGTACTTCCGAATGGTTTCTCTATTTATATTGAATTGAAGTCCTCACATGTCTGGCCACTGTTCGCCTCAACTGCTTCCTGATGATTCTCATTTTGTACATGTGTCGGTTTTCCGGCATGTAGTGCATCTTCGAGTGTTTCGTCACCGTCCTTAAAATTGTTAAATCACCGCTGCACTCTTCGCGTAGTCACGACACCCTCACCAAAGGTCTGGCATGTCTTCCGCCCCGCTGCAGCGGGTTTGACCCCAGTTTGAACTCATACAGCATACAAGCACTCTGTGGATGCGCTATGCTCACTTTGTCCTTAAGCGAGTTCATGGTGTAACTCAACTACCACAACCAGGTAGTATGTTAGATATACCCACACCAACAAATGACGTTTGCCTTATCTCCATTCGCATTCAACTCACGGTGTGAGGGCCAATTGAAGACAGACCTCCACAAAAAGCGACGGTACTTTCTTCAGCTACCTTTATACGAAGAAATATTGTAATATTTTGTAAATAATTTTGGTGAAGGATTAAATCCTGGACCGTTATTGACTCTACCAATATACATTACAATATTTGTCTAATTCTTACATATCTATCCAATCTTACATATCTAATGTTGTCGCAATTTGCAAGAGAATAAAGAATTTTTCACAAAAGTAAGAAAATGAAAAATACACATACTGAACAATTACTTTATATAGGAAACTGCGACTACTTTGTTAGCTTAGATTGCGCTACAAAAGAAATAACCAGAATTCTAATTTATCATCTTCCAATGTTCCTTGCAGTATATTCGTTCTATAATACTAAAATGAAAATGAAATATGCACACACTGAACTACGGCTATATATAGGGAACTGTAACTGGTCTGCTAAGATAAAAGAAAATACGAATTTAACATGACCTAATGTTATAGTACAATATTTGTTCTAATACATTTAAAACTTCACTTGCCATTTTACTGTGCACTCACTGGCAAAAAACGCCAACTATTCACCCGCTAATTTCAGCAAAATTCCTCAATAACCATATTTTTATTAGAACCCCCTGGAAAGCTATAGTGAGTTATAATTGGTGCTTTCAATTGCTAGTAATTGCAATGTAAGATGACCACCGAATTTAACAATGTATTCACAATAGTTTACGACTCTTTTTCTTTTCTTATTGAAGTTTTTTGAAAAAGCAATCCATGCACATAAATTTGAATTCAGCACATGCACAGCACTGCAGACATACTAGTTTCGTCTTTCTTGCTGCATAAAGGTCTGCCAGCTGTGCATAACAAGAGGAACACCTTTCCTTTTTAGTAGTTCCTTTACGCAATGAGGAATTCTAGGTGAAACTACTGGGTCAACGTCTTGTGATTCGGAGATCAAGTGAAGAACCAACTTCTCCCTAAACTTTACTATGTCTATTGATGAGTCGCTTAATTTCTTGCGCAAAAAATGTGCGATAACAACAGCAGTATTCATTAACAGCTCAAACACTACTTTTCGGTATTAATTCCCCTTTTTACAGCTCTACCATATGATGCCATTTGATCCGAAACACCGATAAATGATTTTGGAGAATTGTACTCTACAATAATCGATGGCTTTCTCACAGTCCCCCATTTAGCTTTTACATCTATCATTTGTGGCACACTTCTTGTCAAAAACAATACTTCTCTCTTATCTTTCCACTTCCCAACAATAACTTTAGAGTTACTCTGTTTAGCTATCATTTCCCCTCTTCTTAGTTTTGCGTTCACAATTCTATATGGATTGTATTTTCTCTTCTTTCTTAGTGTGCCAGTAAGGTGAGTCTTCTTTTTGTTCAAAGCATGCAGAAGATTTACACTTGTGTAGTAATTGTCGGTATACAACGTACGTCCCGCCTCCGGCAGTGATTCTATCAGATTCATTATAACTTTCGAAGACGCCAGATCTATATTTGGAGGACTGTCGTTTTCTTCTGGTTTCTGTTTTTTCTCTGCCAGCATACAACTTGACACATCAAGTATATTCACCTTTTACACCAAGTTTGAAAAGTTTTGAGCCATATCTGTGCCTTTTGCCAGGGGTGTATTGTCGAAACCTTACGAAAGGTACCAATAGTTTCGTCTATGCAAATATCTTCTTCCGGACTGAGGGGATTTAACTTTGAATTTAGTAAATCAATCACTGAAGAGATTTTGTACAGAGGGTCATTTACTGGAACACTTTCGCTGTCCGAAATATCTATTAGGCTTAGCAATGCCTCAAATCTGTTGGAGATATTATTCTTGATATTTTATTCGCGTACAGAGATTTCTTAGACCGATAGTTTTGGTTTGCAATCTAGTCACAACCACGTAAGTACCTCAAGAAAGGTAGCAATTCTTTCTTAATTGTGTTCTTCCAAGTGGCCAATTTTGAGTAAAGTGCTGCAGCTTCTGATTCTACAGCTTCAATTATGCGCTGTTCTGTGTACCTATTAGTTTTTATCACTAATAAATACAACACACTGTCATCATCATCAACAACAAGAAGAAGAAGAAGAAGAAAAAGAATCAATTTACAGCTGTGGGCGTTTCTGTTACCTTATTCCGAACTAAATCGGATACTACAAAATCATGTCCACGGATCAAGTCAAAAACAATAACATCACCACAAACATCTACCTATTTTACAGAAATCAGCCTCATTTGATCCACTTCATGGACATCATTCTGAGTATTCATAATTTCATCTCCATTCTCGCTATATTCTCACTTTCATTACAAATGTCACTCCAACATAAAGTAGGATCATCTGAGACACACAAATTACGTAGATTACTAGGTTCACTACTGCTTTCATCACTTATATCACAGTCCTAATTTCATCGGACTCCATTTTCACGCACAATACAAAAGAAAGTTTCAGTCCAAGGCAACAATAAAAGGCGCGGAAAGTGACGTCACAGAGCTGCAACCTGCTGAAATTTTCATGACCCAAGTCAACATCTTTTTCCAGAGACCAAAGCTTCCAATTGAACATTTTAGTCAAATGAATCCTGTAAGTCTGGTACATACATAGGCCCTAGAAGACAACCAACCAATATGTATGAGGAAAATAGTAAAACCTTGCTGTGTATCAAATAGATACACATGGAACTAAACGTGTTAAATTCAAGAAAGGCAATTTGCGTACAAATTACCAAATGACCGAGGATCGAAATATTATTTGAACGACTGTCTTTTAACTGAATTCTAGTTTGTTGAAGTATACAATAAAGGTAACATGATTCAAATTAGGATCTTACCGTGAAATTGTAAAAAGTAATAAAAATGACGAGAAAATATTTAGTCATGTCAGAACATGCCATCATGTGTTTCATCAACGTTATTAATCAAATTTTATAAAAGTGAAAGAATGTGTGTAAGGCATAATACGTATTACCGTACCGTGTTGGTGCGAACAGCTTTTAACCCTCACAGATTTCGGCATCATTTTATACACTATATAGTTCCCTACACTTAGTTTGGTGAATGTACATAAATAAAAATGAAATAAACCTTGTCTGTTGCACGATCATTCCAAATGAATCTCTGAACATAATACTTGATTCGAGCTGGATTTTATCATTTCCCTTTGACCAAAATGATTATCCGACGGAAGAAAAGCGTATGTCACAAGTTTCTGCGATGCGGAACGATGATTGATAAGAAAGGTAGTCAATTGTATGGACTTCTATACATAGAATTGGCCATGATTCAACTGAAACTTTTGACATAAACTAGGTGCTTCTTCGTATGCTGGCCCTACTATCTCAATGTTGACTTGTCTGGAGTTTGCTTTGAACATTTTGCTTTGGACAATATCCTTTTCCCTTTTTTATTACGTACATAATTTCTCTTAAAAAGGATCATAGATAGAGCTACCGATTTTTTATATTAACAACTTTTTTGTGAGCAAATATTTGTCTCGCTTGGATATCCTACCTGGCGTTGGTATGATACACTTGGTAGTTTATGTTGGAAAATAGTTAAAGCTTGCTAATCGCAAATGTCGATCATAATTTCACTTGTTTACTTGACATGTGTGTAAAACAATGTTTATATGTACATTTTGGGATACAACAACTAATATCCATACTTGTTCTCATGCCTGAAAAAATGACTTGATAAAATGTTTTGCAGGTAGGTCCACGATAGTCTTGCTCTTCCGAGCGAAGCTTCAAAGTTTAGTGTTGAAATCATTCGTCCCTGTACAAATTCCTCTTTTGCAGTGTTGCCAATGGAAGAAACCGCGCATTTAACCGTCCCATAGGCACGTGAGGTCTTTTAAGACCCTACACGGTTTTTTAAATAAATATATCGTGTTTGACACGCTGCTTGATCATAGGTCTTTGTGACATCTAATTTTAGACTGTTTTGTAACTTATTATCGTGGTTGATCTAAGTTTACATTTTTTGTTTATTTTTATTTTTGTTTGATAGGAAATACGTGGATGGGCACCTCGGGTCTTTTGGGACCCCTTAAATTAAACACTATTTCCGTGTCCAACTTAACTATTATTGCCGTTTTCTTTCTAGCAGCAATATTGTTTTTATCATTTATCAGTAATAGTGATGTATTGTTGAAAGTACATTATTGATATTCTAATTTTAAATCAACTGAAAAGTCAAGATAAAAGAAAAATCAGATACGCGGATATATTATATATATATATATATATATACTATATCATCATCATCATCATAGGTATTCTGCCTTTATTGGCAGGTCACTTGCCGCAGCTGAGAAGCTTCCATGCTCCACGGTCCTCCGCTAACCTTTTCGTCTTCGCGTATGATCTTTCTGTTTTAATATCATCCATTAATTGTAGTCTCCTTCGCACCCTCCCTCTCTTTCCCGCCACCATACCCTCTAGGACGTCCCTCATGATACAATCTCTTCTTAGGCAATGTCCCAACCAGTTTCTCTTCCTCTTCCTAATAATATCTAAAAGTGTTCTTTTCTCACCCACCATTTCTAACACACTCTCATTCGTTTTCCGCTCGACCCAACTAATTCTTTCCATTCTTCTCCACACCCACATTTCGAAGGCTTCCAGTCGATTTTCGTCACCTTTACGTAATGTTCACGTTTCCGCCCCACATAGTACAACACTCCACACGAAGCATTTTATGAGTCTTTTTCTCAACTCTTTGTTCAAGGTCCCACAAAACAGACTTTCCTTTCTTTTAAAGGCTTCTTTCGCCATTCCTATCCTTGCTTTTATTTCACGTTCGCATTTCATGTCATTACTAAGAATACTACCCAGATATCGGAAACTATTCACTTGTTCTATTTTCTCCCCTCCTACTTTTATATTTGGCACAGACCCCGTCGTTACAATCACCATGGCTTTTGTCTTTCTAACATTTATTTTCATCCCATATTCTTCAAAGCCCTTTCTAATTTTTTCTAACATTTTATTGATTTTCTTTTCAGATTCTGCAACAAGCGCCACATCGTCTGCAAATCTTATGCATCTAACCATTCTACCTCCTACCGAAATGCCATCATCATCATGTAGGCTCTTTTTCACTATCTCTTCTAGATAGACATTAAATAGTGTTGGCGAGAGGCAGCATCCTTGTCGAACTCCCCTTCCAATTGCACTCTCTTCTGTCAGTTCTTCCCCTATCCTAACACTTACTTGTTGGTTCATGTATAAGTTTCTTATGAGTCTTATATCTTTCCATTCCAACCCTATCTTTGTTAGAACTCCCAACAACAATTCCCAATTCACGCGGTCAAAAGCCTTTTCTAGATCAATAAATACAACCTACACCACTTTCCCTTTTTCTACAAATCTTTCACCGATCACCATTAATAATCCAATAGCATCTCTTGTGCCCTTGCCTCTTCTGAACCCGAACTGCTCTTCCTCGACATCTTTACTTGTTCTTCCATATAACCTTCTGTTCAGTATTCGGAGCAGAATTTTAGCTGCATGGGATATGAGACTAATAGTTCCATAATCCTCACATCTCTTTGGGTTCGATTTCTTAGCCATCGGTATCATGATCGTTTTCAGAAAGTCTCTTGGCCATTCTCCTGTTTCATATATTTCATTGCATAGTCGCCACAATTCTTTCTTTCCCTTGTCTCCTATATTTTTAATGAATTCGATTGGTATGTTATCTATTCCGGTTGCCTTTCCATTCCTAATCTCGGATATAGCCTTTTCAAACTCATCCCGAAGAATACCAATCCTTTATCATCCTCGTCTACTTCAACATTTAGGCTACACAGTCTATCCCTACTCTCATATAAGTCTTCAACGTATTCTTTCCACCTTCCTATGACCTCATTTCTCTCGCTGACTACCTTCCCATTCTTATTTTCTACTACCATCATAATACTCCCTTGTTTCCTCCGAAATTCCATAGATTTCACCTCCTTGTATATTTCCTCATATTTCCCAACTCTTTCTAATTCTTCTATGTCCTCGAATTTTCTTTTGTAAAACTCTTCCCTCGCTCTGTCTTGTTTCTCTTCGTAATTCATTATTTAACTTTCTGTACATCTTTCTGCCCTCTTCTGTATCAACCTGTTTCCACATCTTCCTCTCCCTCATTTTCTGCAACATCTGCTCTGTAACCCATGGTTTCTTAGCAGTTTTGTGTTCGCTGTAACCTACTGCTTCTTCTGCAGCCTGCTGTAAGCAACGTTTAATATGTTCCCACGTGCGTTACTACCTGCGTTTATCCTGTCCTTGTTTGAACATTTTTCTTCGAATTTTTCAGCGAGAAGATTTCTTATTTCCTCGTTTTTCAACTTTTCAGTATTCAACACTTTGTTACCTACTTTTCTTCTGCCTACATTTTTCAGTTGAACATCTACTTCGGCCAGCACAAGATTATGATCAGAGAAAATATCAGCCCCGGGAAGGGTCTTCGCGTTCTTTAAGCTATTCCGATACCTGTCCTGAATCATAACATAGTCTATCTGATATCTTCCGCCGTCTATTGGTGATTTCCATGTATATCTTCTTCTCTTGTGCTGATTGAACCAAGTCTTATATATACTATAAGAATAGTTGATTCTAAGTATCGGAGATGCTCTGAAGGTTTTATTTTTTTTCTGAAATAATTAGGTATAGAAGCTCAAATTGGCACAATCTATACGAATAAATGGAAAAACGTTTACAGCAGATGGACGACGAAATATATTGAGAAACTTACCTGATGAGTGCGGTGAAGAGGAGGAACTTTTTTCTGATCTTAGCGATGATGAGTATAATTCCCCAATAAGGGTGAAGATAGCGAGAACAACATAAGATGACTGTCTTGACGGAGAGGGATGTAGTGGAAGTGCATGTGCCTCCGAAAGCAGTGATAGTGAAACTCAGTATTTTATTGGCAAGAATGGAAAGAAATGGTACAAAAAGCCTTTGAAAGTCTTTCAAACACCACAACGCAACATAATTAGAGGAAAGCCTGATCCAGTATATAACATTCTCGCTTACACTTCTGCAGACTGCATTATTTTTGTCATCTCAATAAAACAAGTCACATATATTTATGAAAATGCATAATTCATTCATTAAAATTGTAAAAATACGACTTAAGAAGTAATTTCAGCGAAACGTATATGACCCTAATCCTTAAAATATTATACCCCACTGTTTACTATAATCGAAAAAATGCAAATAAACAAAAGAAATCACTGTTCTTTAACAATACTATCAATGCCACAATGTTTATATTCATTAAACAGGAAGGAAACACACAATATCACCTGGGGTCCCAAAAAACCGAAGTGACCATCAACGTAAGTTTTTAAATGTGCCCAACGGAAGGTTAAGTGCATTTTCCTTCTACAAGTTTACGATAATGTAAAACAAAAATATTAAAACTGTTAGTAAGCGATGTTTCCTCCCCCTAAACCATTCAAAATTTCGAATATATAGCGAGAAATGAATATTTCTAATGAAATATAATTTACAGATTTTTTTTTTTTTTTTAACACGTTGCTAACCCAGTAACAAGCAATACTTGAACTATTTCAAATTACGCTGTATTACTTACTTTTCTTGCGTAATTCCCACTAAGCTTTGCCCATCCACTTTCAACAGCTGGTCACCAGCCTGAAGTCTTCCGTCCTGCAAAATACCAGTGCATCAACAATATTAGTATAACTACTAAATACAAATGAATAGTCTAATTGTTGAAAATTTTGTCTTCATTGAGAGCGAAACATAAGGTATAACGAAAATTTAATGCGATCCTTCACGAAGGTTAAGGGAGCAATAGTTCTATTACACACACACACTCTCTCTCTCTCTCTCTCACACACACATATTATATATATATATATATATATATACACCACACACAAAACAAACAAACAAAAAAAAAACTGTTTAAAGCTATGAATTATGTGATAAAAATTCTGTTGGTAATATTAGCGTCACAAGTTCATCTAACACGGTCTTGGAAATGAACAATGTAAATGAAGCGTTTTTCAAGCGCGGGATGCATTTTGTGATTTTTAAAATTTAATTAACTGAACACACTACAGTGAAATTGTAAATATAGCCCAACTTGCTATTTCGTCAGTGTAGACAGTTTGCGAAGAAAATCTTATTTACTGTGTCAAAAACACTTGATAACTACAATATCGGAACAATCTTCATCACAATATAACTACACTGAGATTATTCAAGAATTTGTGAGAAAAATTTACAAGAAGTGTTTCCACTTATTGCCTATATAGAAAGTAGCAGATATGAGGTCCGCGCTGCTGCACAGTCAAAGTTTTAAGGTTAACAATCGAGCATTTTTTATTGAAATTCTACATTGTAACAATTTACATTTCATTCAGATTAAAAGGACAAAACTAAACATTTGCATTTTAATTTTCAGTAATATAGTGATTTCTTTCAAAGAAATAAAAGTGCATATCAGGATTGGCAGCAGTAGTTTATACTTGTCCTATGTGAACTAGTATGCTTTCTAAGCGAATAGGACTTGTTAAATACATTTCACACGTAGCTTCAAGCAAGGATTATTTCTATGACGTTTAACTAAAAACAATCGAAGGAACACCAGAATCACACGTCGTTTTACATGGAATTAAAACGTTTTCAATTGTGATATTAACTGGCAAAGTATGCAAATTTAATACTGAGGAATCTAACATCAGAAGTTTTGAGAAAGGACGTATTAGAAGCTCCTATGATTAGACCAGTTTTTATTTACGAAACTAAATTTACTCTTCGTCATTGCACCAAGGACTAATCTGTGGATAGTGATAAAACCAAAATTAATCATTGAACTAAGGATAGTGTGTTGTACTAATACTGATCTGAACACTATTTCGACAAATTATCAGATTAAGGTAAATCGTCGAAAACGGGAGATTAATGAGCAATTATTTTTTGTGAGGAATCACAGTTAAGAGCTAACTCTTACTGTGGTTATTTTATAACTGTCATCAGGTTATGTATAAGTAATTCTTGTGGAAGCTCTGTATATTTTGGAAAGACATAAATCATTCTTCAATTTATACTTTATTTTTGCGACGTAAATAATTTCTTTCCTTCGGTGGGAACTACTGATAATTCAATTACTTTCCCACGAACCAAGAACAAAAAAGTGTACCATCGTTCACTCATATACAGATGGTGATCAGAAAAATGGAAACACCTGTAGTTGGCAACACGTCAGATGTATGGTTTGACAGTGGTGTCGTGGCGCCCGCAGCGCCGGACCGCTGGTGGTGGTGTGTTAGGTCGGTCTCCATACTACGTCAGGCGCAGTGGAACAGCACTGTCCAGTGGCTGCAGCAGACGGAGGTAGTGTAAAATGGGAGACCTCTCAGATTTTCAAAGAGGGCAAATTGTTGGTGCGCGGTTATGTGGAGTGAGTGTGACGGCAGTGGCTACTGTGTTAGGTGTGTCGCGTGGGACAGTGTCGAAGGTGATGACGGCCTACACATTACACGGGAAAACCACATCGGGGAAGCGGAACAGTGGGCTGAAGAAAATCATGAGTGACAGGTCACGCCGGCTATTAAAGCGCATTGTCACGCAGAACCGTCGTGCCACTGCGGAGCAAGTGATGGAGGAACTCAATCAGCTCCTTCCCCACCCTGTTTCGACAATCACCGACCGCCGCGAATTACATGACATGAACTTACGGGGTCGTGTTGCACGTGCCAAACCGCTCATCAGGGACCATAACGCTTTCGCACGCCGCAAATGGTGCCGCGACCATGCAACTTGGACCGTTGAGGACTGGAAACGTGTGATATGGTCGGATGAGTCATCCTTCACCCTATTCCCAATCACGGGCCAAGTTTATGTGTGGAGAACGCCCAAAGAAGCTTATAATCTGCAGTGTCTCCGCCCAACTGTGAAACATGGCGGCGGCTCGGTGATGCTGTGGACCGCCATATCATGGTTTCATTAGGTCCTGTGGTCACACTTAGCGGACGAATCACTGCCAACGATTATGTCGCAATTTTAGGAGACCACTTGCATCCTATGGTCCGGATGCTGTTCCCGGACAATGACGCCATCTTCCAGGATGATAATGCACCCATTCACACAGCTGGCGTTGTTGCAGCGTGGTTTGAAGAACTTCGGGATGAAGTTTAACACCTCCCCTGGCCCGCCCAATCCCCAGATCTCGACATAGTTGAACATCTGTGGTCCGTCTTGGAAACACGACTCCGGTGACGATTTCCACTTCCATCCTCTCTCACAGAACTGGCCGATGCCCTGCACGAGGAATGGTGTAAAATTCCACTTGCTACCATTCACGACCTCTATGCCTCCATCCCACGTCGCATCAAGACTGTTCTGAAGGCGAAAGGTGGCCCGACACCATATTAATCTGGTAAGTTGCAATTTCGTTCAGGTGTTTCCATTTTTCTGATATATATCCGAAGCTCTTTTTCACCGTGAGAGAATTTTAGTGAGTAACAAAGGCCACATTCATTCTCTGAACTAAATATATGTATGATAATCGCATTTCTCTTACTTCGATCTCAGTGTTTCTTCCTTACTCATTAATATGCAAAGACCACGTTCTATAGTTATTTGGAACTAAATTACGTGCTTTCTTCAATTGTTTATAGAAAAATACTGTGGCAGGCAAGAGCACACCATGTGCAACTTAGTCAAACTGCCAGGTGTGTGAACGACTCAGCGGCGTCAACCATATAGTCCAGCCAGTTTTATCTAGAAGTTCTCACAGTTATAGTACTCGCACCGAGTCATGAAGCTTGACCTAGATCTACCGATTTCGCCACCAAGGGTGTGTTCCAGTCGTCAACCCCCACCCATCAAATTTTGTCAGTGTCTTCTCTCGCGCTACACGGAAAACATCTCCCGAGAGTACAGTGTTGTCGGATTGGCGTCAAGTTCCGTTTTGTTAATTCCTTTTTGTTGCGTTATATTTTCGTTGTTACTATTTGTGCTATTGTTTCCATTTTAGAATAGTTGTTACAGTAATTATTATTGTACAGTGTTATTATTTGTAATTCTTAAATGCCTTTTTTATATACTCGTTTACTATGTCTTCAAAGTTTGGCAACATAATAGGTGAATTCAGCTGTTCGACATTTCCCCAAGTGTGCGCTCGGGAAGTGGCTCCACGAATTGTACCGAAGTTTTCCGATGTGTTGGAGCTCAAGCAAAATATTTCTATGATTGGTTTAAAGCCCACGCTTCACGACTCAGCGCGAGTACTATAGTTATCGTGTTATTCTGCATCGTTGCCAGTGAACTGTGATTAACACAAATTCTTTCGACATTTAATTTGTATATCCATACAGGTGGCTTACCTAATCACATTTTAAAATGAACTGCCAACATTGAACAGTTGGTCAACCCAGCTTACAACCAGAACACCTGAGCTTTGAGAGTTTTCACCACGCGTCGATTTAGCGAATACGTTCGTCAAATTCGCTACACAAATAAGTAAAGGGTCACACGTCTCAGCCAATCAAGGACTGGTATCACTGCTAGCTCCCACTGCTAGTCCCGGGTCCGCTGACCCTGTGCATATAAGTAGAAACGGGTTCTCCAATGTCCTAATTCTACATAGTGCAACTGTCTACGTTTATCTTGCTGGATATGGATTCTTCTCGCAGGAGAGATGAACTTACGTTGTGAGATTACTTTAGTGTTATCCCAGTGTTAACCTCCACGTCGATTAGTGACTGGTGTGAACCCCCAAATATAATTTTTCATTCATCTATGCAGTGATACGAAAGACTATAATACCATAAAATGTGAAGTGTAATTTTATGTTTGTGGAAATAGTCAAGTGTCTATACCAGCGTTTCCCAACCTTTTTCAACTTGCGACACACTACAGATGTAACTTGAATTCTCGCGGCACATTCACATATATAGATTATTATTATTATTATTATTATTATTATCATTATCATTATTATTATTATTATTATTATTATTATTATTATTATTATTATTATTATTATTATTATTTGTATATATGAAGTACCGTGATATCTTTTTTTTGTCTGTGATTAGGCCTACTGATCTTCTCACGGAGAAGAAAGCTCGAAGATTTGTTTTCCTTTGTGGTAAATCATTATGCTTATTGTTCATTCTAAATTAAAAATAGTAAACAATTGCAGTGAAATATAGGACTCCGGTTTTTTTTTTTTAAATCCAGTTTCTCTTTCGAAAACTGTATCCAACCTTTCACTAAAAAGGAAGATCACTAAATAACGAACGAATAAAAAAATCTCTTGTACTTTTAAAACACAAATGTAGGTAATTTTTACGCATGTTTGCTTTGTCAAAAAGATTGAATGAATAAGTATTTTAAAATTTCAAGTTACGAAATAAATTGCAACAACAATGAAGCAATAATGGTCATGACAATGATAACAAATACTTTTCTCAACATTGAAAATGTACAGAAAAATAACACAGTGTGAAACTTTTGTAGATTCATAGTAGAGGTTCATAGTAATGTGAAATACAAATATACATTTTTCCCTATGTTTTGCAATTTGATTCCTATAGAATTAACAATTTTGTTTCCATTTCGTCGCGGCACACCAGCGACCTCTTCGCAGCACACCGGCTGGGAAACGCTGGTCTATACCAATATCAGTGTTTAGTGTTGTGATTGTTTTTCTTCTCTCTCTCTCTCTCTCTCTATATATATATATATATATATTATATATATATATATATATTACACATATTACTTTTAATAAATAAGCTTAGTATTATTTTATTTAATGTGTTTTCGTTGCATGTGTGAATGATATTTTTTGCGTGTCGTGATCTGAGCGATCATCTGGATGTCCGTGAGGATTTCGAAACGAGACATTAAACCTCATGCTCATCTCATTGTTGAGACCGGAGGGCGATCCTGGAAAAGCTCTGTAATCACTTTTTCGAAATGTTCTTTGATGTCTTAACCAGGTAAGTTCAGGTCTCTTGAAAGTACTCGGTGGCCGAGCAGGGGGGCAGATCCGGAAAGCGGTTACAATTTCGATTGTCCCAAAAGCAAGAATGATATTTCTGCTAGTAATCTATCATTAACCACAATGAAAGGATTAAAGTACCAAATTTGCAAATTTTATTATAATATACATTTTGCTAATTAGTTTCTGACATTATTGTAGTTCGTGAATTGAAGAAATTCGGTTTGGGCGGCCACGTAGTACAGATGTTTAATTTGTACAGCAGTAGTTTAATTTGCGTTAAATCTAAGATGACATTGATAATTTAATTACATTGAAACAGTGACCAGCACCGACCTGCCCGTATCGTGCACAAATGTACTAAAGGGCATAAGCATGGGGCAGAGATGATACTTTCATGTTTGTTCTATCTTATTTACTTACCGATTTATTTTTGACACTATTCGCCTATTCGCCACCTCCCTTTAGTTCATCAAATGTGCGAAAACCATACTTACTATGATATTTTCCTTTGTTCTGCGTGAAATCAAAGAGACTTCATGCGTCTACGCATATTACGACCTGATCTAAAGCTATTTCAAAATAACTACTTTCTTTTTTCCCTTTTTTTAAATTTTCATCTCTTGCCCGTACCTATAGAGAAGCCAGCAAGAGAAAATCTCTTGACAGTTCGCAGCAGCGTTGCCACTACTCACGATTTTTTATATTGCTCTCTCTCTCTCTCTACCGTAAATACGCACGTAATTTTCGCCCTCGCATAATTTTCGCATCCCAATTTTGAAGGGCATTTTCTGTATATTTTATTTTCCTCGCGTAATTTGCGCACGCGGAAACTTTTTGTGAAACAGCATTTTTCCAGCAATCAATTACGGTAGCTAATGAACAATTGGCAACGCAGCAAAGCCATTGTTGTAAGGTAAGAAACCACACGACTTCTTAATCAATTTTTTAATGTTATTTTTCTACAAATTTAGAATTAGTTGTTTGTTGTCAATTCTTGCTACAAAGAAAATGTGTACCGGTATTTTCGTGTTATTTTGACTGGGGAAAAAAATTAGATGATGTTCACTGATGTGGCTATTTTCTTTCCCCGCATAATTTACGCACCCTTGTTTCAAAACAACTTTTTTCGTCTAAAAAAGTGCGAAAATTACGCGAGTAAATACGGTATATATATACGTGTGTGTGTGTGTGTGTACAGGGGAAAGACAAAAAAAAAAAAAAAAATCTAAAAACACTTCATACAGGAAACGTAAGTTTGGCCCTCCACTGTACAACACGTGTTGTGGTTGCCGATCGTTTTTTTTTTTTTTTTTTTTCAATATGTCATGTGGACCTTTCATTTCCGTTAGCAGTATCCAATTCACCTGTGAATGTCATGGTGTGAAAGTGGTGCGGTAAAATGGCCGACCTGACAGACTTCCAAAGATGCGTGATGGTTGGAGCCCGTCTGATTGGAGCTTCAGTGGCAACACTGGCGAATATTGCGGGGGTATCGAAAAGCACTGTGTCCAATGTCACGAGGGCATACACAATTCATGGTCAAACGACGTCTGCAAAGCGTAACAATGGTCGAAAGACAATCCTGTCAGATACGGACCGCAGGGCATTGAAACGGATTATAGTAGTTAAAAAGAAGACCACTGCAACGAAAATTACGTCTGAACTCAATTCCGGCCTACAGAACCCGGTTTCATTGAAAACAGTGACACGGAAACTTCATAAAATGAAAATTCATGGCAGGGTCGCTATCGCCAAACCCCTGGTCACAGCAGTAAAATGCGAAGAGGCGTATCCAGTGGTGCAAGGACCATAAGGCGTGAACTCATGAGCAGTGGAAACACGTAATGTGGTCCGATGAATCGAACTTCACTTTGTTTCCAACAACCGGTCGTGTTTACGTATGGAGAACACCGTCGCAGGCCTATGATACAGACTGTCTGTTCCCAAGTGTAAAGTATGGGGGTGGTTCTGTTACAGTATGGGCAGTGATATTGTGGTTTTATGCAGGTCCCATCATAGCCCTGCATGGAATGATGAATGCTAAGGCGTATGAGGCCATTTTGGGGGACCAGATTCCACTCATGGCCCAAATATTGTTCCCTAATGGTTGATGGCATCTACCAAGATGATTTGGCACCGTGTCACACTGCAAAAACGGTGAAATCATGGTTTGAGGGGCATGACCAGGAGCTATTACACCTCCCCTGGTTCGCACAATCACCAGATCTGAACATCATTGAGCCATTGTGGTCTGAGATAGAAAGGCGTGTTCGGTCTCATTACCCTCTACCAGCATCTCTTAAGAAACTGGAGCATGTTTTGGAGAAACAATGATACAAAATTCCACACATCACGATTCAGGATCTGTAAAAGTCCATTCCACGTCTGATCCAAGCTGGCTTGGACGCAAAAGGATGCCCCACACCATACTAGGTATGATTTTCACACTTTTGCAAATGTTTTAGATTTTTTTTAACTCCTTTATATATATTTTAAAAAGCTTCAGAGCCAGCTGATTACGGACAACACTTCCTTTCGCTCATTCGATGGTTCTAACTTGTCGAAACTTGTTACTGATTTCCGGTCTGCTACTCGTGCGCTTAAGGTCGGTAAAGGGAAAATGTCTGCGCCGCTCAGCAGGGAAACTGCTTAGCGAAAGATACGATGCATGTTTTTCAAATGTGTACAACATTGCTAATAATACAAGGAATAAGAGAAGTAACAGAATTTAAGGCTTGTTTAGAAATAAAGTTGACTATTTATTTATTACCAATTATTTGAATATACTTGAATATCTTAGGACGAAGTAGTAGTGTACTAATCTTCAACATTACTTGATAGTGTTTGTAGCCTGAGGAGATAAATTAATTAATGTTTTCATGTTTGGGTCACCGACCGACCTTACGAAGCGAACTTTATTAATTCTTAAGAAAAACATCAACAAACTAAAATCACTGTGATTTGGTAAAAGAGTGCTAATTTCTTGTATGCAAGTTCGTCATGGATTCGACAGTTATGCGCTCAGGGGGAAACTCAAGGAAATTAACACATGAAAAAATATTTCCCCAAGTAAAAATAACCCAAATTCTTTAGTGAGTGCAACACAAGGGCACACAAGCTTAAGATGATAATCATGTCCACGAGCTTTCTGAGAATTCACCGGTGCTATTATCGAACTATTTTACACATTAACAACATTTCAACATTTACAGATCGACTGAAATATGTTGAACACATGAGTAGCATTTAAACCAACAAACAAACAGATATGGTAATACAGTAATGATAACAAACTAGTTACAACTGGCTTATTATTGAAAAAAAAAAAAAAAAAATTTTCACGAATATGCCCCATAGGCAAAGGGAGACAGATTAATGAAAGTGAATAATTATAAACAATTCGGCGGAATAGTCATGTGGGAAAAACGTCAGAATCGTGAGAATATCCACGAACACGATGTTGTCCACCACAAATTCATACAAGCTCGGGTCTAATCAGGGTCCCCTCACACTAGAGGTGAGAGCTCTACTATTGATCCACCGTGTCCTTTCATATTGAATGTTTGTGATATGTCATAATGAATACTAAACATAATATTCTGCTCCAGTGAGTAACGAATATAAGGGAAATCAATCTAAATGGACGAAACTCAACAAAAGGCTGAACTCTTCAAACGTTTTTTTTTTCTTTCTTTCTTTCTTTCTTTGTGGACTTCGGCAAACACAAAACGCAATACTTTCACGATATAATCTTTTGCAAATGTAGCACCATATACCAAAATTAGTCACCTGAGAGATGACGAGAGAAAGAATGTAAATAAATTATGTTCGTATACTTAGAACACTATTTCTTGTGACATTAATGAAAAGAAATGGTTGAAGTTTCGAAGTAACAACACATGTAATACATAATGAATTTCTGAAAATATTCCTCTTCTTCAGGCTCAAAAAATCCAAGGCGATTGAAAATACGAGTTTGGCTTCTAAATGATTTAAGTCCAAAATAAAATTATGCAGGCCAATGTATGAAATTTTATTATAGTGCCTAGGTTTGAGACCCGGTGCCTAGGTCACAGAAAAAAAAAATAAAAAATAATCGAGCACTTTTCTTGTTTATGATGCTCTTTCGACAGCCTAATCATCTATCTGCCTCTGTTCGCTACAGCTTTCTTAAGTTTCAAACCACCGCGGTGAGCACGAAAGCATTTCCCGTGTATAAATACAGGAAACAAGTAGAGCGCTATATAATACGATTCTTATGGCACTACGATAAGAATAGTTGTAGCAATGATATGGGGTGACCAATTGCTAATATGTACACAATAAATATAGAAAAAATGTAGGAATATAATAGGATAGCCTTTTTTAAAGGGATCAAGGGTTTTTTGGTGCAGAAAGTACTTATTTGTTGCCGTACTATAATAGCATGGAGATTCACGACAAATCGTCAAAACGCAGAAAAAATATAATATGGTGGGGTACATATACTCTTCTACGCGTAACTAAATTTGAACTGATATAGTACTTAGACACCTAATGTTTTTGGTGTAATACAATAATAAAATAATCCTGAATAGGTGTACAAGTACTTAAAGTATTTGTAATGTTGGAGCATTACTTATTTTGCCAATGCTCCTATCACTATTCCACTAAATTTATTTGCACTTTACAGTAATGCGACTCACAAAGGGATACCGGTTAGGGATGTACCGATACCACTTTTTCACCGATACCCGATACCGATACTGAAGAGGCCGATACAGATACTTTTGGATACATTTCTTATATATTATAAGGAATTCTCAGAATAATGAAATGGTCAACATTGTAATAGGGTATATTATATATAAGGCCAAACTTTGACATACAAATACAAAAAGCAGAACTTCATATTAGGTTCCACACAAAAATTTTATTTCTTCTAAATTTTATTCAGCTCACACACAATGAACTAAACACCAGCAAATACTTACGTAGTGTAAACTTAATTTTAAGAGTCAGTGATTAATATTTAGAGTGACAATGTACTTTGATAGTTACAATGCATTTATTAGTTTCTATTACATACACACAATGACGGCGATTGGACGTTAAAAGTGGGGGGTGGGGGCAAGACTTGATCTGAATATTTGTATACCAATGTTAGTTTTCGTGATTGTTCCTTAACACACTGTTTGACAAAAAGTTGTATAATTAATAGGACACTATTTTTTCACTTAAAATGCCGTACATCGTATTTCATATTTTATTAAGTAAATTGACAAGAGCAACGCAAGTAGGTACTAGCTCTTTGTACCCTTAAACAAAGAAGATCTAAGAAGAAATTTGATTCCTTGCTCCTGAACATCTTAAAATTTTGTCTGGAAAATTGTGTGATTTGGCCAGTAGCCAGTTAGTCAGTGGCCACCGGTCACTATTTGGTACCAATATGTTCGACATCCTTTTAGGTATTGATCAACACCAATATCATTTCTCTATGACTTATCGTTCCCAAGATATTGGCCAAAAATTTCGATTTCGGGAGATTTAAGGAGCTATATCTCGGGAACCGTAAGTCATAGAGAGATGATACTGTTGATCAATACCTAAGAGGATGGTGAACATTTTGTTAACAAATAGTAACCGGTGGTCACTGGTTATGTCTTCATTTTCAATATATACACAATGATAAAAAAAAAAAAAAAAAAAAAAAAAAAAAAAAAAGTAACAGTATAATATAACTAATTCGGTAGATCCCTTAATAAGCAGGTTTCAAATATGAATTCCAATTATCTATTGAATTTAATCAAATACATTTAATATACAAATGCATATAAATTTCGAAAAAAAAAAAAAAAAATCTTTTTAAGTTCGCTCTGGCAATGCTCTTCGAGCGTTCTCAACCGTTTGTTTCTTGTTTTCTGTTCAAAGAAAAAAGCAAACGAAAAGGGCTTTGCTGGGTCTGCGAAAAGGGTATTATGTCTGCTAGTTAAAAAAGAAACACTTTTTTCTTTCACCACCAATTTGTAACTGCGGAATATCATAAAAGCTGTAGGTAGAACAATGGAAAAAGGTAGAAGTTGTTTCTTATTATTTTCTTTTTAATCAATATTTTTTACAATTAGAAAGAAGAAAAAACATTTTCCAAACTGTCGATTTTTGTGCAATTAAAGAATAACTTGAGAAAGACTCCTTTTTTAGTGAAATGTTCCCTCAATTAGTTTCAAAGCGGTTGACTAACATATGAAGCCCTTGTAAGAAATGGAAGTACGCTGGGATTATTGCGCTCTAAAAGGTTAATTTTTGGTCCATTTCCCAGGCAATTAAAACTCAATTCCTATGGCTTTCTTAACTTCACGGGAACACAAATAATCAATACGTACTCACACCACGGGAAATATTATATGACACTTCTTTTTCTATGAACCAGTATTAATACGTACGAAAGCTTTACATTTTCAAATGAAACAATATACATTAGGGGATCACTTAAAAAAAAACGGGGGAAGCAACTGCCTCCTTAATCGCCGCCCCTGCATACATGTAATGCAAACGGATACTACCGTTTATTGTTTAAAAGAATGTGTGTTGTGAACCAGGTGTTGCTGTGTATACCATAAAAAATAAGCGAGTCATTTAAGCGAGGTCGAAAACGATAAAACTATTTATTTACTTTAGAACTAATTGTTTTTAACTAGTAAGAAGGAGAAAATAATGAAAAAGTGAGCGTCTTGTGGGTGTCTTCATAGAATTTTTTTCTGAATCGAAACCTCTTTCTCGTTTGGGATTCAAATGACGGGTCTGCTATCCTGACCATGGGCGCTCGAAGGGGGAGCGCAGGGTGGGGCCCGCCCCCATGGTTTATAAAAATGTATACGTAATATAGCAACCATGGAACGCCGACCCCCAGAAAATTTTCCTCGGGCACTCATGAATGTAGTTTGCAAAATGTATCGGTGAATATCAGTCTCATCAGGTGTGTGGGATGGTAGCTCACTAATAATAAGAACATGCCACTTCCGTCCTTTTTCTGTCCATGAGACATAGTTGTCATTGACGATAAATCAGCTAAACAATTTTCTTGAGACCATAGCTGGTGGTGGTGGTGGTGATCTACTGAATGTAGCTATTTTTCATACAAAATAAGTATGATAAACGAATAAAACACTTCCGAGTTGTCACCGACATTTTAAGTTTTTAAAAAAATACAATCACCATTTCTAGTGATAAGTAAGTTGAACTGTTTTGCAGCAAAAGGTAACAATAGCAAGTAGTTGTGACACTACGAGGGTGAGTCAAAAAATATCCGCAATGTAGCTAAAACTTTTTCTACATTGTTCATATTGACCTTTGTCCTCGTTTATTTTATTACGCTGTTGTGATCATGCTACGAAAGTTTGATCATAATTCCTCCATTTGTCCTTCTCTTGTTGCAGATAGATCATGGCCGTTCCATTAGAAGCTTGCACCAAAGAAAAACAGCGAACAGTAATACCGGTTTCTGTGGACAGAAGGTGTATCAAGTGCTGCAACCCTTCCAAGACTTTCGGCACAACACGGCAACAGTGTCTTGTCGGAACGGAGTGTCTACGAATGGGATGAACAATTTAAAAATGGTCGCACGAGGAAGGAATCGTAGATGGTCGTCTGTCTCCTTCCTCGTACGTAAGACTTGTGCGACCATCTTCGAGTTTTTCATGGATTTCATGAATGGACTGCGGCTCCTGATACGAGTACACCTTCCGACTTCAAAAACTAGATCACTGCAAACAACAACATATTATGACTTGGCTCCAAAGAGCTTTAAACGGTAGTTTGTTGTAAAAAAAAATTAAACTGAGGACTGAGAACGGGCCAACATCTTCACCTTGGACATCATACAATCGAGCATTATATAACTCATCACTGCAATATCCAATACATGCATTTGGTCCAATACTATGTTTGTGGACCTAACACAATGTTATCTAATTTATTTATAAATATTCTGGGCATTACTGGTATCTATAGCCCATCACGTATCAGGATGACGTCCCTCAGTGAGCACACTATCCGGCGAAGGGGGAGGACGAAAGGATCGAGGAGGGAAAAAAAGCGGCGGTGGTGTGAATAAGGAAACCCCAGGGATGGTCTGAAGAAAGCTTTACATTTTCGATAGTGTGTCCCCACCGGGAATGCACACTAACATAAATTTAATGAGGAAGTTTATTGTGTATACTTACCGCATCAGCTGCTCCACCTTTTACCACAGATTTTATATATATTCCAAGTTTGTCTTGTCCGGCTCCCTGTAAAATAATTTGAAAAAATGATATTAAGACATATCCATTAGAAAACAAGATATTCTTAAAGATGCTTATTTTTTATGTAACGGGAAGGGATCTAGAAAAAGGCAAACTCAAATAGAAAAAAAATTGCATTAAGAAACACTCAGGAACAGAATTAACAACGGTAAAATAAATATGAATAACGGATTTTACAATCTTGAATTGAAATTAAATGTCAGTTTTACGTCCCACGGCTATGCCGGCTAGGCTAAAGGAGACGGTGACGATGAGAAATTAATTAAATGGCGGAATGAAGGAAGTAGGATGAAACGTCACAATTCCGAGAAAAGTCACGCACACGGTGTTTGTCCACCAAAAAGTCCACTTAGTTTTACAATCTTCACTTCAACAAAAATATCCACACTCCAAATTATTACATCGTAGTTAGATGCATATGATTTAAAATTCTCAGGCTTCAAAGAATTACGCTATAAAACAATATATAAGTAGTACAGTGGTTTTCCGAAGACTTTGTAACAGATAATATTCTCGCTGAGGAAAGGGAGTTAAATAGAAGACGTTAGTTTCGCAAGAATGATTCACTTCTTCCATCCGTATTATTACATCCAATTGTACTGGCAAAATGAACTTACTTTGGATCTTGCTTCAGATATATACCTTATAGACACATTTAAAAACTTTTTCACGAACCTTAGTAACATATTGTCGTTAATCTACATAAGATGTGTTAATTTGTTCTGTTTGTTTCTTTCTCTCTCTCACACGCACACATTATATCTATCTATCCACATATATATACTGATGTCCAAACCTTAAGCGCACGAACTATAAAGTGACCTAAGACCTGATTATACCAAGTTGTATGAGTGTCGGCTGGGGGTTAGAATTAGTGGTGGGCAAAAAAACCAGTTTTTCTGTATCCGGTTTTTCAAAAATTTTCAAAAAAAAAAAAAAGTTTTCTTCAAAACCGGTTCGGTTTTTCACCGAATCCGGTTTCGGTTTTCTTCAAAAGTCGGTTGCCTTTCATCGAAACCGGTTTCAGTTTTTCCAAAACTGATTCCATTTCTGACCAGAATAGAGTTCCGTTGTTCTCCGGAAACCGATACCGTTTCCACAGAAATACTTTTTTTTTTTCAAAAATGTTTTGGGTTTTTAGTTTAAGTGGAAACCGAACCGGATTTGGAGAAAGCCGAAACCTGTCTCTGTGACAAAAACGAACCGGTTTTGGCGAAAACCGAAAACTTTCGGTGTAAAACAATCGGTTTTTGGAGAAGATCGAAAACTGTTTCGGTGAAAAACCGAACCGGATTTGGAGAAAACCAACATGTCGGTTTTCGGACTTCGGATTTTCTAGAAACCGGCTTCCTTTTTATATAAAAACCGGTTTTGCTCATTCCTAGTTAGAATACAACGCATGAGGTAACATAGTCATTGTGTTCATCGTGTGTGTAGTACAGAAACAGTGTTACACATGATGAATATGAAAAGGAGACATATCCAATATCGAAACTTATATCCAGAATACACCAAAGAAGTGTATCATGGTGTCTACTAAAATTCCAAAATGAATTTTCGTGACCTTTTCTTTCCCAAACCATAAAATATAGTAGCATTCTCACGAGCAAATTTGGGTGCAAATTGGGCCGAATTTTCATGTATGCGATAGAAGGGTGCTTTACTTGCGATTTGGTAGCATCTAAAGCCGATCATAAACATGTTTGGTGGTGAATTTTGACATTTTATAGAGCAAAATTTTCCAGTCTATACTTATATTATTATATATTATATATATATATATATATATATATATATATATATATATATATATATATATATATATATATAAAATCGTGACCGAGAAGCTAAATTTCTTGACTTTCATGACCGTTTTCTGATTCCATGACTTTCGTAACCGATAGACACCCTGCGTATTCATGTAGACACACCAGTATGGAATATACCCTCCTCGAACAGAAATATACGACTGACATCGACGGCCATACTGGAAACAAGATTATCAAGCAGTTCTTGTGGCATGGCCTGCCACTCCTCCTTGAGGGCGCGTCGGAGGTCTGGAAGCCTACTAGGTTCGGAGGTATACGCACGGCAACATGTCACGGTAGAGCATCCCAAGCATGCACTATGGGGCTGAGATCCAGGGAGCACGCTGAGTACTTTATTCGATGAATATCCTTCTCCTCAAGGAAAGTGGTCACGGCACAGTACTATCACCATTTTCAGTCGTCTGGTACTTCGACCACACCCTTGATATATTATGCTGTGGTGAATTTCCAATTCTCGTGCCACCTGGTTACTGTCTGCCCTTCTTTCAATTTCCCGACAACGCGAGCACGCTTATTTACTGTTTCGATGCCTTTCAAAAAGCAGCCGTAACTGACTGCCCTCCCACCATGCACACGCACACCAATTGCACTATCCGGCTTCATCGACTACTGCTGAACTTGCATATGCCATTCGTGGACAGACTAGGTAGCTCTGCTATTGTTTTCCTCCGTGTATGATATTGTTTTGGTCGTAACCATCAAAATGAGTACATTTGTGGGAAAACTACATCCGTGCTTAAGTTTCGGACACCAGGAGATTATATAGTTTCCGATGCAAAAATATGGAAATGCGATATAAATTGAAAATTGTATCGCAAATTACCACGGAAGCTAAAATAAGGAGCAAGCTGAAAAGATATTACTATTATCTCAAAAAATGTTTCTTTGAAGGGTCGGTTGCTGGAAGAAAAAATGCCTCGACTTTGGATTAGAAAACATTATTCCACTATTGTCTTCCCTTCCTTTTATTGGTTTATTGCTAGTGGGTCATCCTCCAGACTTCCTCAGGTTTCCGGTCATGCCATCTTTGTTTTTTAGTGTGTAATTAAAAAAAAAAAAAAAATGTCCCTTAAGCAAAGGCGTATTGACAGCAAAACAAAAGTTCGAATCATATTGGACCTAGCCGATATATGGTGTAGCATGAATGGAGTTTGGATATGGTTAATAAAACGCAAAAGTGCGAACAGTAGATCACTCAAACGGTAACGGCATCCGTCAGTGCCGAAAATATAGAAAAATACACTCGTCTTCATGTTTTTTTTCTTTCTTTCTTTCTTTCTTTCTTCTCATTTGAAGTACTGACATACCCCTTGTAAAAACCGACGTACAGTATTTGGAAGATTTTTCCTCGCGAGACGGCCACGAACCTAATTCAAAAGCATCCTGACGAAAGAGGGGGGGGGGGGGGAAGAGACAGACAGACTCTCTCTCTATCTTTCTAGGTGTGTCTGACGAAAGAACAGCCTCTGCGCTGTTTTTCTGAGCCTAGCTGTTGAATTTGCTGCTGTGGTAAAATTCTCATTTTGCTAAACTTGACAAACAGTATAATAAAATATAAAGTTTGTCCAACAATGAGCGGAGAATGCAAATAAAAGCAGTAAAGTGCAAAGTTCCTTTATAGACTCTCCCCGAAATTAAACGCATAGCATAGATCTATTATTTTCAATTCTAGTTTCGTAGTGCCAGAGTTCTTGTTCTTTGTAGTCGAGGAAGCGCATTTTGTTTCGAAGTGTGAGATCTCGTAGACACAGTAATCTTTTGTAAGTGTAGATATTCCCGAATTATTGGTCTCGGTTGTTCTTTCCATCCTTGTGAAAAATTACGACAAACAGTGACGGTGTTTGATGTAGTATTTTTAAGAACTAGAAAACCAATTTGAATTTGCACGGTGTTTGGTTAAAATGCGAGTTACGAGGAGAAAATGTGAAACTGGTGTACTGTGATCTATGTCGCGAGAGTAAAAGCTTTTTCATGGATTCCGTAATTTTAACTCTTTCTTTATTGACGGCATTACGGATAGTGCACTAAAGAAAGATAATTGCGTGAAACACTCAAAATCTGAAATGCATGTTGTCAGTAAATAACACCAAGAAACCAAAATCAGTTCAAGAATTTTTACTGGATTACTGAACAGAATAAGGAGTCAACTTCAGTGACAACTGCTGTTTGACAATCGGGATATGGAATTCACAATGCCGACAAAGTTGATTCCACTTGAAGAATCCATCTAGATACTACTTACACGAATTCCTTTTGTTCAAAAGAACGAAAATTTTATTCACAACTACAAACTATTATTATTTGTGTATTTCCATACTGCAACGATTTTCTTCATTGTTTACACCAACTCAGTTCCACACGGCCAAATAGTTTCTTGGTTTTTAGAAATCTCCTCTTTTGTCTTTTCAACCTACAACATTCTCGAAACTCACGAGATAAAAAATTCTTTACATTTTTCAAGAACACGACGATCCTCTGAACTGAATAATGTTAAGAAAGCTTTTAATTACCAAGTGAAAATTGTTCATGGAATAATTCTTGCTGTCAAACATGTTCCACTATAGGTGCAACCTCAAATTTCTGAACTTCTTTGTGGAATAATAATAAATGAGAAACGATTTTAAACTGTGTACAACTATCGTAAATCATGAAGAAGAGTCGCAGATATGTTAACGCAGACTCCACAAAATCAAGTAATTTACAGAATTTTAAACGCAATTCAGGTACTTTCTCTAAATGAAAATTACCAAATCTTAAAAAACAATCTTTCTTTGAAAACGTAGGATTGTTTATATAGTCTTTCGTTTTTCAAATAAATTTTAATTTTGTTTTTGCAAACACTGATTTAACGCTGAAGACACCAATAGTGACATCAATAAAATCTCTAAATTATTTAAAATTAGTAACTTAGGCATTTCAATGACAAACTATTTTGTTAAATATTCCTTACCAAAACAGAAACCAATTAACCGATAACCGTTTTGTAAAGCTAGATTGTCAACAGTGTGAACGGAAAAAAAAAAATTTTTTTTGCGACACTTCCATACTTCACGCAAGTATTACATCTAAATGTATAACAAATATAAACTTCAACCGAAAATTCACATTTTCTGATACTATAATTATACCCACTAGCGTTAATTTTGAACACCAACATACACCAGTAGGTTCACTTTTTGCTTCCCAACCTATAACTTTTTCGACCGTCTCATTTCTTGGATAGTGATTCGCCTATAGCAGAAGTGAGCAATGATGTATGTAACTACATTTTGAATGCACCACAGTAATTCTGTTTTTGAAATGATACCATTTACTAAGAATCTTTATAATTTGCTCTGTTTCGTACCCATTTGCGCCGTAGAATCTACATTTGAGCACGCCAACGTCAAGTTCTGCACAGACGAGATACAAATAAGATGGAAATGTAAATAATGAGGTACTAAGTTTATTATTATTATTATTATTATTATTATTATTATTATTTATTTGCTTACTTATTTATTCGCAAAGGCACTAATTGTTCCTGACATTGAGATGGACGCGATCAGCTGAAAAATCCTCTTTGACCACTCATGTGACTTGTACCACCTCCAGTCCCATGTTACTTAGCGAACAGGCGGTTTTGGCAAAGGTTGAATCTAACAGAAACTTTGTCATGGTACTTCTCGAATCCATTAAACGAATTATCTAACAAGGAAAGATTAAACGAGATTTTGAAATACCTGGAAACTGGCATGCTTGTTGTCTGCACAGGAGCACTGGATAAAACGAACACCGAACACCACAACTCTAAGGGTAGAAACATACCGAAGATACCTCGCGATTGAGGTCGAGGTTTAAGTCGCAGTCGCTGCCTCGATACTGGCACAATCACATGGATTCAAATGGGTAAGCGCATGCCGAAAATGTACGATACATCGCGACATAGAGGTCAAACGCAAGAGTGAATTACTGGTCGCGATGATAAATAACCGAGTTTGTTTTTACATCGATGTTCAGTGGAAGCATCGCTGTGGCTCGTATGCTCATTGGCTCTCCCTGAAGCGCTGCACGGAATAAAGTCTTCATTTGTTTAGAATTTCGTCTGCAGGGGATCGTGTATATCTATGCTCGACAAGTTTTGTTGTACTATTTAATTTGATTGTGAAAAACAAGTTAATAGAACTAGTGAGGAATGTTCCATCGATATGGGATAAGAAACAAACAAACATCATAATACGCACGTTTTAAATAAAGAAAGGAAGAAAATTCCAACTGAAATGGGAAGGTAAGTTATTCATATTTATTTTATTATATAAGGCAGCGGGATTACAGGGAGGGGACTTTCGGGCTGAAGTCCGTAAACTGAGAAATTCGTAAAGAAACAAAAAAAAATAACTATTAATCATATCTATCCTTAGAAACTCTATTCCCCATTCCGAGATTAGTATAAAAAAGTTTTTTTTTTTTTTTTTTTCTAAATTCGTTACTGGTATAAGGTAAAGAAATACTTGTTGAGACAGACACGTATCCATAGGGAGGAAATTTCGAATAATGGAATTGCAGAGACGAAACTTCATTTGCTGAAGTTAATACGTCTTCCACCTCGAAAACTAGACACACTTTTTTTTTTTTTTCACTGGAAAATGATTTCTCGCTTGAGTGCTAAAAAAAGCATTTCTTCACAGAAAATTGAATAAATGTAAAAGTCTCTTATTTATTGATAAAGGGGGACAATAGATGAGACTCAAATATTTTTGCGAAACAAGAGACGAGACTTTAGCATTTATCATGTCTCGTCTCGCGTCCATCCCTATTTATACACTATTTGGTCCTTTCAACTTCAAAATGTAGTTTCGCAGTAATTTTTTCACACTGAATAATTTCACACGCCTCACAGTAATGTTTCTCCTCAAACTGAAAACTTACAGCGAGGGTAAGACTTCCTTGCTATGTGCACCCATCATCCATCTAGACCTAGACATCGAGGTAGTGGCCACGATTTAAACCTCGACCTGGATCGCGAGTTATCTTCGGTGTCTTTACCCTAACTCTTCTTCGTTTTCGAAGGCATCTCTGCAATCTGAACCACGAATGGTATTTTATATATATATATATATATATATATATATATATATATATATATATATAGCGAGAGAGAGAGAGAGAGAGAGAGAGAGAGAGAGAGAGTAATAAATTTATCAGAAAGTAGTTACAACGCATCCTCCCAAGCCTGCTTCTCGAACGCCCTTCTATGCAACAGTATCTCTCGTAAACGAAAAGCCTGTTGCTGAAGGTTGTATAAAGTATTTTTATTTGGCATGTAAGCCCCCGAACCCAATGTATGAAATCAAGTAGTTGTACTTCTTTTCCTTTGTAGCACAGAGCCACTTCTGCGTTTAAGCGTTCAAGCATGATTAACTTTCTAGAATAAAAAAATAAAAATAAGTAAATAAATAAATAAAAAGCTGAATTGAAACAAGTAAACAATAAAACAGTCAGAATAGTCCACGTACTTGCAACGAACTCATTGCTCACATAAAAACGCAAAAATACAAGAGTTGCACCACATATAATACAGTACGGACTGACTTTCCGCCATCCACCACAGGTAGGCAATATACTAGCAAAGGATCGAACTTTTTTCTTTACAGAAAATCCGTGTGTTCGAGATTTACATCATTTACAGACAACAAAGCCTTGCATGCTCTGATACGTAACAATTGTATTCGTAAATTTGTCATTAAATCTCTTATTTACATCGTATGATATTAATATCATGGATAAAACTCTTTAGAAAAGTTAACGGTTGAGAAACAATCGTTTCAATGAATAGGGAGTAAACACAAG